>NC_142800.1:75610931-75683431 GCF_049724085.1 Artemia sp. Qi Xiang Cuo
CGTAAGCTTCAACCTATAGGAGAATTATTTAGAGGTTTCATCTCCTAAAAACAATAGACTTCTAAGTATATAAGTACCCTTAGTTCTAGTGTATGGAAAGAATTTCTTCCTTAACTTAATGACAATTTCTTTTTAATAATGAGAAAATTTTTACTCACCAGAAATTGCTTTGAATTATCCATTTTTTATATGTGATTACAAAAAATTACAGTTGTGTTATGTTCAATAAACTTTTACAAACTGTTTATCTATCCAATTTTTAAATTTAACTTATAAAAAAAATAATTATATTCTAAAAAAGATCCACAGGTTTTTCCAACACGGATTTAACCTAAAAAAAAAAAAACCTGTGTATAATGAAAAAGAAATTAAGTTAATCGTTACAGAAAAAAATTGAATTATAACAGATTATGATCAACCTGTCTGGTACTGGCCCGTATGCACAGTATATACCTTCAAGCAAATTCCACATGATATTTTAAATTAATATACCTTCTATAGAAACGGTACCTCTTTGCAAATGATCCTGGTAACCCCAATTCGTTCGAAACTTACACACATATCTATGCCTCAGGCGTAGGGTTCAAATATATAGATGCCTGGCCCGTGGTAAGGCTTATTACGCAATCACTGGCCGTATCTATTAATGCTTTACTACTGATTAGTTGCCCTCCAATCACTTTCGACCGTTTAAAAGGGCACTAGCCCTTTGATTTTCAAATCTAATGAGCCTTTCTAGAAGTTTCTACAAAAACGCTTTCTATAAAAACCGTATATGCCCCCAGGGCATAACTTCCGACCCTTGCCCTGAGCGCTGTGGGGGAGTGTCCTCCTCAAAAACATAATTTCTATTTGGAAATCAACTACGTTGAACAAAATGGCTATCTCAAATTTTTAATTGGATGTGTGTGGGGAAATGGTGGGCGTGGAAGGGGTGTTAGTTGCCTTCCGATCACTTTCGACTATTAAAAACGGCACAAGCCGCTCCAATTTCCAATTGAAAGAGCCCTTTTTGAAGTTTCTACGACAACTTCTTCGATACAAAGAGTCCTGGTCTAAAGGAAAAAAAAATAATACATTGTGCCAACATCGGTCTTATATGCCCCCAGGGCATAACCTAAAACCCTTGCCCCGAGGGCTGTGGGGCAGTGTTCTCCCCAAAAACAAAATTTTTTATCTGAAATCAATTACGCTGAACAAAATGGCTATCTCAAAATTTTGATTGGGTGTGTTTGGTGGAAATGGTGGGCGTGGAAGGGTTTGTTATTTGCCTTCCAATCCCTTTCGAATATTAAAAAGGGCACTAGCCGTTCCAATTTCCAATCTAATGATCCCTTTTCCAAGTTTTTACGACAACTCCTTCGATACGAAGTGCCCTGGTATGGCAGAAAAAAAATAATACATTGTGCCAACATCGTTCATTATTTAGGTAGCGCGATTGCGCTGCCCATGATTCAAAATTATCCGCATCTCAATAGTTTCCCCTGACAGCTGGTTTTGCCTTTCAGTGATTAAATAAAAAAAAATCCACTGAAAGTACGGAGCAACATCAAAACTCAAAAGAACAGAAATTGTTCCGTGCATGAGGGGGATAACCCCTCCAAATTACCTCTCTCTTCACACCAAAATTTCTTTTTGTATTTTAAAAATCTCCTTACTCTAATTAAACGGCTCTCTTGTTTCAGGAGTTGTCCTTAATTAATTGGGGGAAAAAAAAGTTACAATTAGCGTAAAAAATGAGGTATTGAGTAGAGGGACCAACTTCTCCTACACAAGACAGTTTGTGTTCGTTTTAACTTTGGATTTTGCTCCATACTTTTAGTTTAGAAAATTTGTTTTTTATTTAATTGTTTTCCAAATAATGCCGGAAAATCCGTCTTCCATAGAAACCCCCTTCCCCATATAAATTTCTCATTGGAAAGTTTCTTCCGATTAAGATCCCCCTTCTCCCAGACAATTCTATCCCTGCTGAAAATTCCCCCCAGAAAACTTATTCCGGACAACTCCGCCTGGAAAATACTTTTGAGCAAACTTTCGTTTGAAAAAAAGACTTGTTTTTTTTTTAATCTCTAGTTTTTCAAATCATGCCGGAAATTATCCCTCCGTGAAAAATGTTTTCTGGAAATTCTCCCCTCTCAATGTCTCAATTTGAAAGTTTCTCCTGCGTAAAATTCCCCCCATAGAGAATTTCTCCCGTGAAAAATAGGAAAAGCCCCCAGGCAATTTCAACTCCTTTGAAAATGTTCCCAGGGCAATTTCCCCGGTATATCTCCACATGTAAAATTAAATTGGCAAAGAGAAAGTAAGTCAAATAAAAAGAATTTAGTTTAAGAATTCTTTTAAATTCCCCCATGTAATGGTTTCCCTTTGAAAGTTCATCCCGGAAACTTCCCTCCCCATGGAAAATCCTCACTGCAGAAAATTCCCCCCCAAGAAAATTCACCCTCCCAAAAAATGTCTGTTTACTTCCCAAAAACAAATACTAAATGTAGACATTGGACAAATCTCATACCTTACAACCTTTTCCCCCGGACTTGCAGGGCCACTTCACTGCCAAAGGCATGATTACTTGACCTTTCAACTATGCTGATCAATATGGCCGTTTCAAAACTTTGATCGGATGACTTTGGGAAAAAAGGGCATGGGAGGGGGATCAAGCTGCCCCCCCCCCCATCGTTTTGGTTTCAAAATTGGGAGCTAGAACTGTAATCTCCCTTTGAACAAGCCCTCTCTCTATCTTATATGACCATTGGTTCGATACGAAACCCTTGACAAAAAAAAAAAAAATAAAAATAAAAATAAAATAAAAAATACACATAAGCGATTTTTCTTCTGACAAAAATTACGACATTTCACATTTTTTTTTTCAAATGGAAGCTAGAAACCCTTACAGAAAGGTTCTGACGGTGCGATTTTTATTAAGATTCTTTGACTTCTTAGGGGTGTTTTCGCCCTTTAATTTTCTCAGACTTTCATGGCTTGTGATGGGTACATGAGACTTGATGAATATTGTATATCTGGAGTCGGCGTAAAAGCCAATTGACTTGATGTATCTATTGTTATCAAAATTCCGGGACTTAGAGTTTCGGTTGTTTTTTGGGCGATATGCTCCTTGCTTATAGTTTATTGCCACGCACTATATGATTAACCGATAAGGCTTGGAATCCACTCTCAGAAAGGGCATTGGTGGCGGGCATGAACATTAATTTTATGACAAATATATATAGGTATTTCTAAGACCCATATTACAAGACTTCCATGACTTAAGAGGATCAGTTTTTCTTGGAACTATAGACTTCCTTCTGAAAATCTGGAAAGCCATGATAGATGGAGCTGCTGATGAATCTTGCTTTGCGTTGACTACTGAAACTCCATCATGCGCTCTCCACAAACTGCCTTGATTCTGTTCTGTAGTGGCTAAATCACAGGGACTGTCACGGCACTTGCATCTGTTGACACAGATTCTAGTAAGGCCAAATCCATGTCTCTTGCTATTTTACTCTCAACTTAGAGAAGATCGTCAGGGGTAACATATAATTTTTGAAACGCGAATTGAAGTATGTGGTAATCGTGACGAGTGTGATCTGAACAAGGCCTATAAGTCTAGAAGGTGTTTTATCTAGCCATGCTTTTTGGAGTCTCTCAGCAACATTTGAGAGTCCTCACTAAACATAGTTTGCGAACAGGCTATGCCTACTTCTGGATACAGCTGTGCATGCTGTGTATCAAATCAATCAATGGATTGAATACATTTTTCTTCTTTTTGACCAATTACGAAACAATTTTCGCTGTTGGATCTTTTCTGCTGGATGTTCACCGGTAGATAGCTAAAAAGCCGAAATAATATCGTTTTGGATATCGATAGTTGCGTTTCGATATTCGATATCGACATTGGTGCGATATATCGATATCGATATTCAATATCACCCAACACTACTCCTCACAGCAATCCCGAATATAATGCATATAGCCCTTTAGAAGGTCAGAAAGAAAACCTATTTTCGATAGGTAAGAGAGTCATGACAAAAGTAAGTTGTCCTTGGCTGTTTACTGTCACAGTTTCGGGCTCTTTTAAGTGGGAAGGTATTGCAGAGTCACATCAACCCCAAATATAATGCCTAGAGCCCTTTAAAAGGTCAGAAAGAAAGCCTATTTTCAATAGGTAAGAGAGTCATGATCAAAGTTGTCATTGGATGTTTACTGCCACATTTTCGGGGCTCTTTTAAGTGGAAAGGTATTGGTGAGTCACAGCAACCCCGAATATAATGCCTATAGCGCTTTAGAAGGTCAGAGAGATAGCCCATTTTCAATAGTAAGAGAGTCATGACAAAATTGTCCTTGACTATTCGCTGCCATAGTGTCCGAGATCTTGCATGCGGGAAAGTATTACAGAGTCACAGCAACCCTGAATATAATGCATATAGCCCTTCAGAAGGTCAGAAAGAAAGCCAGTTTTCAATAGCTAAGAGAGCCATGACAAAGGTTGTCCTTGGCTGTTTACTGCCACCGTCTCGGAGCTCTTTTATGCAGAAAGGTATTTCAGAGTCATAGCAACCAGGAGTATAATGCCTAAAGTGCTTTAGAGGACTAGAAAGATAGCCCATTTTCAAAGTTTAAGGGAGTCATGATATTAAGAAGTACTCAAAATCAGAATATAATAATTATCACTAACAGTGCTTAAATACTAATTTTTGCAACAAAAACAAACAATTTTCAAAAAGTGTTCCTAGCTTTTGATTCGCTAGTATTATTTCTACTTTAAAATTTGAGTCAGGTAAAGGAAATACAGTTAAATCATGGTGTTCCTGTTTAAGCAGAGAAACAGAAAAAATCCAGACTATAAATATCTTGAAATACAAAACAAGTATCCAGTGATCACTCTTCTATACTTTCAACTCCTCAAAATCATTTTGTGAGCCTCAGCGTAGGTTGACGGTCGCTCAAAAATTTACAAATGAAATTTGGCGTTTTATATGTCTGTGAGGTTTTAATCAAAGCAGGTGGCACCACAAAAACTCCCAAATTGCTCAAGTAATATTTCTTTTGAACTGATTCTTAGCGTTTTTCTAAAAGGTATGCTAGAATATTTTGAGGGACTGGCCTTTCCTGAATTAACATGGGCAACACAATAGCAGTGCTTAAGTAAAGAGTGAAGTGGGCTCTATAGTTTATTTATTTATCTTCCACCAAAGCACTTCGTATGGAGGGCTTTGCCATAGAAACTTTGGAGGGGGCTCGTTCGATTGGAAATTAAAAGTTCTAGTCCCCTCTTTTAAGAGTCAAAAGTGATTGGAGCCCCCCCCCCCCTCATAAGCCAAAGACACTCAATAATAATTTTTAGACGGTCATTTGTTCAGCATAGTTGAAAGGTCCAGTAAATATGCCCCTGATGATGACAAACCTTCCAAAGCCCTTAGGGCGAGGGCAGTAAGTTAGGCAATTCACTTATTGTTTACATATAGTATTTGTTTTTAAAGAATGTTTGAAATCAAGTCCTATCGGTATTTTCAAACATCTGTACTAATCAAACATGTACTCTTAAAAACCACTTCTTCAAATGTCTGAAAAAAGCCTAAGGCATCCTTTGCTGGTGGCAGGGAAAACAGCGCGAAGAATTCGTGAAAACAAGTCCAGTCGGTATTCTCCAAACATCTGAACTCTTCAAACATGTTATTCAAAACTACCACTTCAAATATGTGAGAAAAAGCTTAAGGGAGCCCTTTCTGGTGGCAGGGAAAAACAGCGCAAGAATTTGTGAACACTGCATACTATCATAAATTGTTGTATGTGTGGTTTCTCTGATACTCCAAGCTGCTGTTCCTGTTTGAGACACCTCTGATACTTCACAAACTATGCTTCTAAATTTATTCATTCACCTTCTGTATTATCAATTCTTAACTCTCCTGTTTCATCAACGTTGCCAGGGACGGATCTAGGGGGGGAGGGCAAGGGGACAGCCTGCCTCGGGCGCTGGTTCGGAGGGGGGCCCTCTCTGATCTGAAGAGATAAAATTCAAACCCCGATTTCCCAGCATTGGAACGCGCCAACGTTTGCCTTGAAGTTACATTTAACTATATTTCCCTCTAATGAAAGAAGCTTCAGTAAATTCATTTGCTTCGAGAAAAACAGGTAGAGTATTGAAAACAAAATTCAAGATGGCTAGATCTCGTTTTATAGATGAAGGATGACATATTTCTAAAAATAGCACTTTTCGCCATATATTTTGGGTCAAACGAAAAGCAGATCGTGCTCAAAAGAGATTGAAAAAGGATTTATAGAGAATTAGGACTTCTTGGGAAGAGAATAAAGAGCAAGACTTTGAACAGATTCAGGTGGAGTAGAGGTGTGTGCAGCTGTCTTGGTTTCAAGTGACTTGGCGCAGCAAATAAGATAGCTAGTAATAGTAGTTGTATTCTTTAAACACAAAACTAACTCACAATATTGTTCAGCCAAGAATCAAAGAAAAGTGTCATAAGCAAAATGTAAAACAAAATATGAAAACGAGCAATATGAACAAAACTATAATGAAATATGAGGCCAAGGTCGTATCCAGGGGGCTACTCAGTTAACCCCCCCCCCCTCCCGAAATGTTTGACTCGAAAAAAGTAAAAAAAAAATGTGTTTTGATTTGTTTTGTAGTTTTTTTGTATCCCCCCCCCCTGAGCAAAAATTCTGGATATTGCCTCGTTTGCTTCATTTCCCGGTAAAAAACATTTATTTTTCATGAAAAACTTTTTATTGCATCGAAACTAGAAATTCGACAACACTGACGATTTGTTCTTGATACGTTGACAAAATATGTCTTGAAAAAAAAATATTTTTTGGGTTATAATATTTCTTTTAGGCATTCCCAATATTTATTTCAATATGATATTTACTTTTATAATACTGAGTCGATTTATTAACATCTTCTAGGATTATGCTACTCTTTTACTCAAAATTATAGAAAAAGAATTGAACGAATACTTTATTTATACCTATAATATTTAAAACAACAAATTGAAAGCACTATATCAACAACATTTAATAACTGGCAGTCAAATAACGATTCAAGCCATGATACTCTCAGATATATTACTGGTAATATAACATATAATAAAGAAACATGTGAAACACAATTAAAGGTACAAATAGGAATGAGCAAAAAGAGTGCGAATGTGAAAAAAAATAACATGAAAGCAAACCCATAGACAGTAGTGGCTTTATGCCGCATAATCTGGTGGGGGACAATGTAAAGCTAGGTGTATAAAACAAGAGGAATTTAATTTAAGAAAAACTGTGGGCAAGCCCCCTCGCCCCGTCCAAGCCTAGAACCACCACTTTTCATAGAAAAAGGTCATTTCCATAGTTAGCACAGATTATCAGAATGATCACATAAGAGAAATTGGATGTTTATAGGTTTTTTGATATCTCGATTGAGCAACAGTTTCGCTGCAAAAGGCCAACAAATTTGAATGAAGACGAATCCCTTCCAGTTCAAAAACTCGTATGTTTTTGGGGAAACTTGAATCACAAACTTCTGGAATGAATTATATCAACGGCGATGACGGATTTCCCAAAGAAAACGAAGTGAATTTCTGAAACTATTTTCCCTTTCTGTTATGCGTTTTATGGTTAGGCTTCTAAGAATATAAATGGCTGGAAGAAAATGTACACCAAAGAGCAAACATAATTTAAGAATATTTTTCTATGCTATTCTGGAAAAAATAAGTGGATAATCTATGTCGTTAGATTCAAATCGCACAACCAACGTGATAACCAAATATATACAACTCACTTAGATAATAATTTGGGCTGTATAATGTATACTACGTTACGCAAAAGCATACAAACCACAAATAATTGGAACTAATATGTTTAAGGATTTAATAAGCAAAATACACAAACTGAACTCCATTACAGCCATGCTTAGCGTGAAAGATTAATCTTAATCTTAACGAATTCTGCGAAAATTAGTTCTTTTAGTCTCTGCTTAAACTTTGTCTCTGTTTAAAAGATTTTGAGTCTCTTTAAAGTCTCGTATAGTCTCTTCTGGAAAGGCTCATTGTCGCCTCTATTAAAAAAAAAACTTGTTATCTCTGCAATAATAAATTATTCGTAAGGAAACAAGGTTTTAATAATAAGTAATGACGTCAGCAAACTACTCAAAACAGGCATGGATACATGAGGGAGGTTTGCTTCTTGCCAAAAACCCCTTCCTCAAAATTTTGAGATTTTCGAAATTTTCTAGCAATTTATATATTCTGCATATAATTCATCATTTTAAGGCACTTAAGATTTGTCATGCCTGTTTTGGCACTCAAAAGATGGCGGGCAAACGTCCAAGAATCATTGGGACAGGGAGCTGCTTGCAGCAGAAATTTCTACTCCATAGCCTCTCTCAGCCCATCAGAAAGCCATCCTCTTCAGAATATTTGTACGGGCACGTCGATTTAGAGAGGAGCTTTTCAGTAAATTAAACTGCTCAGAAACCAAAATTGTCCTGGAATAGATGGCATTCCTGCTAAAAGCCCTGTCAGAGCTGGTTGCAGATAAGCTTTATAAATTTATTAAGGATTTCTGGTATTATACATGAACTTTTAGAAATTATACTTTTAAATAGGTTTCAAGATAGAAATTTCAAGACGCGACCCAACCAAGCAGAATCTATATTGGGCTTGGGATACAGGGATCAAAGTTTTTAAGTAAGACAGATCCATAGGGCTTTTTCAAACACCAGCAGAAAACATCCCGATTTTCATTGATTTCATCACTGTATTGAACGCCCAATTAACACAACTAAGTCAGTAAGGGGGCTTCGACCAGGTAACTGTGATCTGTTTTATTTGTGTGAGATATGACTAATTTCTTAATGATATTTAAGGGTGACTAACTCCTTAAATTTCCTAATACAAAAACAATTTAGATAGTTCTTTTAACTAAGCATAGCCGTAAGGTAATCATGGAGGTTTTGAATCTTCTAAAGATTTCAAATTTTGGCTTAGCGCCAAATATAGACATTCAGTTGAAGAGAAAAGACTTTAAGTTAAACTGAATAGTTGAATTGCTGTCACCAAGTTCGTTAGGTTTCTTTCTTTCTTTCTTATATGGAGTTGACCTTAAAAAAGTAACTGGAGACTGTATGCTTTTGTAAATCCAAATATTAATCCTAAGACAGTTAAAAATTAAGTTTAAGCTTAAAAAATTGAAAGTTGAAATTGAAAAATTACCTTAAAAGCTTGGAAATTAGGTTTAAGTTTAAAATAGCTTAAATTAAAATTAAAAACGAAAAAAAAACAATTAAGCTTAAAATAGCTAAAAAACATTCTTGAAAGGCTTAAAAATTAAACAAATAAAATCAAGCTTAAAGAATGGCGGTTAGAGACTTTTTTAAGCATAAAAAATTATTCTGGAAGGATATAAGCTCATAGTCTAGGTTCTAATAGGAGCTAGCACACGTTTCATGCATAAATCAATGTACAGTCCATATAGAAGTGGACAATAAAGCCAGAAATAGTCATTCTAACCGATTTATATACAAACTTTCCTTGTAAAAAAGAAACCTCATATAAGCTAGAACGTGTTTAATGAAAGTTGATGCGTAGTGCTTAAAAAAATAGCCAAAAATAACCGAAAATTCTTACTCGATTTTCTTATACAATCTTGCAAATGTTTCATAAAAAAGTCAATACATACTGCTTACAAAAATAGCCAACAGCAGCCAAAAATAGCCGAAATATTCCTTATAATATGATCAATTGATGTGTAATTTCTTATAAAAGAAGGCTTTATACGAGAACTCTACAAGAAGGCTGCTTGTAAAAACATAAACTAGTTTACAAAATAGCCAACAACAGCCGAAAATAGCCGAAATATTCATTATAATATAATCAACCAATGTGTAAGTTCTTATACATGAACAGTTTACACAAGAACTGTAAAAACTAGCTGCTAGAAAAAAGTCAATACGTAGTGCGTACAAAAATAGCAATATTAAATACAGATTACTTAGTGATATACTTCACTTTTTCATAGCTTAACATAGCTTCATATACAAACAACCATCACAGATCAGAAATAACTTCATTAGTCGAGGTTCAAAGCAGAAATAGTACCAAAAAAAAAATATGGTCTTTTGTCCCACTATTTCCCTCCCCTTGACGTTCATTTTCCTTTGTAATTTTGTAAGAAATCTGCAATTGTAATTTGAACCATAGGGACAAGATACTAAAATCTTTTGCTTGACTTTAAAATAGCCAAAATATCAAATCGAAGTCGAAGATGAATAATCTCTGAAAGTAAAGTTTAATACCATTAGTCAAATTTGCTTTAAAAAAAGAAAAAAACATCAAATTGTCATAAGCCTTTTTACCCCATTCAGGGTACTAAAACTTCCCAAGGAAGTTTCCATAAGAACATGCCTAGTAAAGAATTAATCAAAGTGCATTAATACTATAATTACTAAAAGCTGAGTTAACCCATTTCGCTTCTGAAGAGATCATTCAAGATCATTGTGTTTACATCCTTATAATTAAACCTCAAACAAATCGATGTTAATATAACTTCCTTAAAAATACGGAAGGGTCTTACGACCCTGTAAAACCCATTTGCTCTCTTTGCAGCACATTTATTGCTGGTTCATAGGGATGGTAATATCCAGGTAGCATATGAAAGTTTCTCTGCATACTCGTCGCCCTCAAATGTTCTTCTATGAAGCGTGCATTCAAATCATGACCTGACTTCGAATCTGGCATGATGTCAACTTGACTTGGAGGGAAACCAATAAGGTTGAAAGGTACAGACCCGTGATGGTCGTTAGGCAAGTAATGATCACTGAAATAAAAATTTAAATAGATAAGAAATGTAAGGTCAAACACACTTTGGCAAAACACTAGTTCTGATTCATTTAGGTCATTAATTCTTAGTGACAAGAATACTTAAAATATTTTGTGCTTATGCAAATCATTTGGCCTAGTTTGAGTATTAACTTGTTCGACCAGAAAATTTTCGTTTCTCTATCCAATTTCAAAGCAAGAAAAAACCTAAGTTTTTTCTTAAAAAAATGGACTTTTAAAAGTAGTCTTTTTCTTATAGAAACACAATTTGGGTTCCGTAGAAAAAGCACAACGGAACAGGCGATGATTTATTTGACAACAATTATTAATGATGTATTAGATAAATGTTTTAAAATAGGTGCTATATTTGTAGATCTGATGAAAGCTTTCGACACTGTGGATCATGAACTTCTACTTAAGAAGTGTGAGGTGTATGGTTTGAGGGGTAAATCATTAAATTTTTTAAGAAGTTTTTTAAGTAATCGTTATCAGTATGTCCAACTAAATGATTCTTCTTCCGAAAAAAAGCGTATTGAAATAGGTGTTCCGCAAAGATCAGTTCTCGGTCCTATATTATACTTGATATTTATTAATGATTTACCAAATTGTCTAAATAATTTTTGCTATAGAATAAATGAACTAACGGTAAACCCGACTAATGAAACAGTTTCACGTTTTGCTGATGACACAACAGCCATTAGCACAGCTAAGACAGCGGAGCTGCTGCAGATTTCCATTTTGGAATCAGTTAATGGAATTATAGCATGGCTGAGGGTAAATAAATTAAGGATTAACATGGCTGAGTCTAACTTTATTATTTTCTCGCGATCATCAAACTTTTACCAATGGATCAAGGAATTAGATATGCCCAATGGCGTTATAAAACGGACTGCGTCTTAAATACCTTGGGATCGTAATAGATGAAACTCTATCTTTTAAGGAACATGCAACTTTAACTAGCAAAATTCTGGCAAGAAATGTCGGTATAATGAAGAAACTCCATCATTGTTTTTCCAAATATGTCCATCGCCATCTTTATTTTTCTTGAATACACCCATATATACTTTATTGTTCGATTATTTGGCTCTCTACTTTTTCTTCTACCCTAAAACCAATAAGAGTTCTACAAAATCATGCAGTAAGAATTTTAGCCGGTATATCTCCACGTATGTCTGTTCGAGAAATTTACCCAACTTTAAAAATTTTGCCGGCTGCAGGCCTTCGTGAATTCTATGTATTGTGGTTTATTTTTGGACTGCAGCAGGATGTTCAGCCTCGTTGTTTGGGTGATTTATTGTCCATTAGGTCTACTGTTTATTCTCATGATACAAGGGGTAGCGCGGACTTCTGTGTACCGAGAGGTATATCGTCCCGTTCATGTTTTTCTTTTTTTTATAAAGGTACGCGGAAATGGAATAGTTTAGATAGTGATATTAAAACTATTGGTGACCCCAATATATTTAGAAAAATCATTAAGGAACTGCTTTTTGCTGAATATGAGTTTTGACTGATTGATTGATTTATTTATTGTGGGAATTTTGTTGACATGATGTTCCCAGAGGAAGTGTAATATATGATATTATTTTGTATTTATTGTTTAGTGTGATGGTATTAGGGGTGTCGGTGGCCAAGTGTTCTTTGTTTTAAGGATTTAGTTTTTTCTACCTCCCCCACGGACAAGCTTTGCTTTTTAGGGGAGAAAGCAATGATTTTTTTTTGATGTTTTTTCAATAAATCCTTCTTTCTCTCTTTCTCTTTATAGTTTCTTTTACTTTTTAGTTATTTGAAGATTAAGCCCAATTGAAGTTGATACTGTACAAGTAAAGAAGTGACTATTATTAAAAAACTAGTTAAAGTTAAAATATGCTGGAGCCAAGGCCGTACCCAGGATTTTTTTTGGAGGGGGTTTTAATCAAAAAAAAATTTCGGGGGGGGGGGGGGGGTTAACACAAAAAAACTCAAAAAACGCATACAAAATGTGTTTATATCCATTTTTGTTACGTTTTTACGAGTCAAACAAATTTTTTGGAGGGGAGATAGACCCCCCCCCTCCTCTGGGTACGGCCATGGCTGGAGCCTCCCACCCCTCAGCCAATGAAAACAGTTTCTTGATATGGAAAAGCATGCGACCCATATTTTCAAGCAGAAAAAATGCCTACCGCACAAAAGGCGAAATGAATTTCACTTTTAAATTACAGATACGAGCCAGATAGCACAACAATGTCACTTGATTGCGTCACTCAACAAAATTTACCATTTTCCGTCATTAGTTAGTTTTTTAGAGTGAACAGTAGGCCTACACTGTTGGTGAAGGACCGTTTTGTAGATTGACTACCACCGTTTCTCAACTAAAAATAACATATTAATAGACTAGACATGGGCGTAGGCTGCATTAGGCAGCATATTGTCTAGGGGGGGCAGTCGATAGTGTGATGGAGTTTTATCAACTGCTTTTTCCAAACCATCTGCTTTTTCAGCCATATCTAATGTAAATTTGATGGTCTAGGGGGGCAGCTGCCCCCTGCCCCCCCTCCCTACGCCCATGAGACTAGAGGTGTGGGTAGAACTATATGTTGAAGTTTGAAATTATGTAGACTTCCATAGACAGATTGTATCGCGTCAGGCTACATTGAATTTGTAGACCTCTACAATCAGAAAAAGTCATCAGCACCATCTAGAGTAATTGAGTAAGATTGTTACAGAGTTCATGTTTCAAACCAAACTATACACTTCTAGATGGCTTGTAGCAGTCGGATTTAACTTGCACCACCAGTAGAATTTAGAATCAGTACAATATCTCGGGTTGTAATTTTTAACGATCAAAATTAAGATTTAGCAAAATTACTTGAACCGCATTTTCACAGAATCAGTTTGTTTGCTCATTCTACAGCTAGCAATTTAATGCCTTTTACAGGAGTTATTCTCTACGTTCGATGCATAAAAGATGTATTATTACGTTTCTGTTTTACAAAATAAAGGGAGAAATGGACTCCAACGACTCGGTTTTTGAATTTAAAAAAGTTTTGAAGAAGAAGTAAAAATCTTACGAATCCCCGACAGAAAGAAAAATGGCAGCTACGTAGGTACAAGCACTTGTACGAAGTCTCAGTCTTAGTTGCTGTAGCTGTTCGTAAAGTTCAATAGTAAATCTCATAAATCTCTTTAATCTCGACGCATGAAGACGTTTTTCTCGATTTTTTTTTCAAACCCTTCTCCTACCACCCCCCCCCCCTAAAAAACTAAGCATTTATACACACTTGATGGATGAATCAGGGTAGCCCCCTCCCCCCCCCCCTTTGCGACAAAAGCTTTTTCATGCACAGTTGTTCTAGCTGTTCATGAGGCTTTGCAGTAGAGCTCTAAAACCTCGACGTGTTAGAACATTTTTATTGATTTTCCAGTTTTTAAGCGCTCTATCCCTTCATTTCCCTGAAAAAAACTTGTATCTATGCTTAGGGGGTTGGGTCAGGATAGTTTATTCATCCCGTTGCCCCACGACGTTTATAGGCCCCACTTAGCCGCTAGCCATATATTTTTAATGCCTTTTGCCTAATCCCATAGTTACTTATTACCCTGAATTCAGAAGATCCATTATACATATAAACACAAGGTATAAGAACGAAAAGGTAGTTCAGTATCAGATAAATTATTTCTAAGTTTTCTAGAAAATTACTTTTAATTTTCAATTAACGGGTTAAAATAGTGAGTTGAAAATTAGGCACCGTTTTTCGAAGAAATTGCTGCTGCTGTATCTACTGTTCATTGATAAATGCTCCTAAGAATATATATTAGGCAATTTTATTTTCAGTCTATATGTCTAACTTCACAGTTGTTTTTTTTCGGGGGGAGGGGCTTTGTTTATGCATCCGACGGACAAATTCCGATTACATTAATAATAAACACGAAAAATATCGTCTTCATGTATTTATTTGCCGATTGAAAGATTTTGGAAAATGTATAGTCATGTCCCTTAGTATAGAGGAACTATAGTGCTTTAACTTCTAGTCACAAAAGTGACTTCACAACAACAACAATTGTACCAAAAATTGTAAATACGAAAAGTTCTCTGTTTTTCAGTATGCTGGATTTAAAAAGTGACTTCACAACAACAACAATTATACCAAAAAGTGTAACTACGAGGAGTTCGCTGTCCGTCAGCGATATTTTAAAGTTTAAATTACAGACAAAACAGAGAAAAAAGTGTTGAGACTAAAGACTTCTGGTTCTTTCTATTGGCTTAAGATCTTACACAGAAACAATGAACAAACAAACAGGTTAAAAAAGGTCGGGTTATTTGAGTTCTCTTTCTGAAACAAGTACAATCCACATGCCTACTTAGCTAGACATCTATGTCTAAGCATAACACTTATCTAGCAATTATAATTTGCTTCCTCTTTTAGAGGTAACTCTGATTGGTTCAAAGACATGATTGACCCACGAAAATTCGTCACAAAAATAAGCCAATGAAATTAAAGCTCTTTTTTTTTACCACGAAACTAAAGGAAAGTAATCTATCCTTTTTTTTTCTGTATGCACAATTCTTCCTCAGTCAACACATAGGCCATTTATAACAATCTTTTGGTTTATCTTGCATTTTATATTATTAAACGAATATGATAACAATTATATATATTTTTGTTTATCCGCATATTTTTTTTCTCCAAAATGGAACTATTCTTTTTGCTGAAAGTCGTCATAATAGCCTACCATTTTCCGGTATAAAAAAAAAATCTACATGGTTCACGACTTTGGGATAACTTGTTCCCCCCTCCCAGCCTTCTTAATATTTTTCATAAATTGTCTGGTGATAGAAGTAAAGACCCTGAATTTTGAAAGCCTTAAGCATAAGTAGGAGGAATTTGAAAACGCTATTTGTTTGTTGACAAATCAGTTGATTCCGAGCTTTTAGAGGAAGACATTTCCATTTGATAGCTATCAACTGAGTCTTTGATTCTTCATTGCTTTACATTAAATGCTACGAATTGTGGCAGAAAAATTAGAATAATAATTGGTTTTTTAAGAGACTGAGTTTCGTTTGGCAATTATTGTGTGCTTAATAAGATTGTTCCTAATAAGATAATTGTTCGTTTTTCAATGTGAAAAAATGATCTAGATAGATCGCGATTTTGAGAAATTTCTTTTTCTTGGAAAATTAATTTTGGAAAAACATTTTTCATACGAATGACATAAAAAAAATACCCAGACATTCAATATCTTATTGGTTTTGCTCGCTACAGCGAATAAGATAAAATGAAACTAAAGTGGTTTGCGAAAGAGTTAAGAAACTATCCTTTTTTTTGCGTACTAGTCTATTAAGATCCATAAGTAACTTTTTTCTACCATTTTTTCTATAATTTATACAATTTAATTGCAATAAATCAAAACAAATTGGGTTTATCTATTGATAAAATTGCAGGCGACACCGCAGTAGCCATGTTTTGCAATTTTACATTGATTTATGGACTCATCCCCCTTTTCCGTTCTTGAAAGAAATATACAGGCAACGTCTCACCCAGAGGATTTCAGGGTCAAATCCTTTTCCAAAAATTTTTTATTTTCAAACAGGTTTTCACATTCTCCTTCGGAAAATATAAGCAGGGGTGTTAATTTTTAGGCACTAAACCGCAATTTCACACGAGAAAAAAAAATATATAAAATATATAATTATGTATTCTTAAGTAGCATCAATCTAAAAGAGAAAGTGTACAATTCGTAATCAATTTGGAATACAGAAAGGGATTCGAGTTACAGAAAATATCTGCAATTCTAACATCATTTAGGTAGGAAGCGCTGTCATGTTAAAAAGTGCCTCTTTCAGAAATTTGAAGCTTCAGGAGAATAATGAGAACAGCAAAGGGCAGATCTTATTACAACGAAGCGTAATTTCGTATGAGACACTAGGGGATTGTCACTTTTTTGGGTTGTTAAAAACACCATCAATATGGGGAAAGAATTGGTTGAAATCATTTGAATCATATAATCATTTTAATCATAAATCATCATTTGTCAAAGAGCACATCTTATTCAAACAAAACGTAATTTCATATGAAACACTAGGGGGTTGTCACTTTTTTGGGGTATTAAAAACACCATCAATAGGGGGAAAGAAGTGGTTGAAATCATTTGAATCATATAATCATTTTAATCATAAATCAGCAATTGTCAAAGAGCACATCTTATTCAAACAAAACGTAGTTTCATATGAAACACTAGGGGGTTTTCACTTTTTTGGGGTGTTAAAAACACCATCAATAGGGGGAAAGAAGTGGTTGAAATCATTTGATTCATATAATCATTTTAATCATAAGTCATCAATTGTCAATGAACACATCTTATTCAAACAAAACGTAATATCATATGAAACACTAGGGGGTTGTCACTTTTTTGGGGTGTTAAAAATACCATCAATAGGGGGAAAGAAGTGGTTGAAATCATTTGAATCATATAATCATTTTAATCATAAATCATCAATTGTCAAAGAGCACATCTTATTCAAACAAAACGTAATTTCATATGAAACAATAGGGGGATGTCACTTTTTTGGGGTGTTAAAAACACCATCAATAGGGGGAAAGAAGTGGTTGAAATCATTTGAATCATATAATCATTTTAATCATAAATCATCAATTGTCAAAGAGCACATCTTATTCAAACAAAACGTAATTTCATATGAAACACTTGGGGGTTGTCACTCACTATGGGCGTAAGCAGCATGAGGCAGCAGCGTGTCGCGGAGGGGGGGCAGTCGTTAGTGTGACGGAGTTTTATCAACTGCTTTTTACAAACCATCTGCTTTTTCAGCCATATCTAATGTCAATTTGAAGGTATAGGGGGGCAGCTGCCCCCCCCAGCCCCCTCCCTATGCCCCTGGTTGTCACTCACTTTCGGTGTTTAGGTGTTTGTCACTCGGTGGGGTGTTAAGAACGTCACCAATAGGGGAAAAAAAGATGCTATTAAAATAATTTTCAATCTCTGGGGGAAATAAAATTTCAGATATGAGCGAAAATGTATTTTATGACGTAGATAATTTTGGAGACCACACTGCCTTTCCATGACGATGAAATAAAAATTAAAAAAAGGGATGAAATCCTTTTTAATAGACAGTGTATAGAAATTCACAAAAATACCAGATATTTCTACTACTGATTTTTACTACTGATGACGGTCATTGCATATGTGACCGAAATATCTGGTATTTTTGTGAATTTCTATACACTGTCTATTAAAAAGGATTTTATCCCTATTTTGAATTTTATTTTATCGAAATGTATTTTAGAAATTTAACTTTTAGTCGTCGAAGATTTTATTCTGAGACTGTTAAGAATACTGTTTAGAGTTTCAGCTCATGAAAACATGACAGGTAACCTAATTGTTACTTTATCTTATTAAGCTAACTTTGTTTAATATTCTATAAAAAAAACAAGTTTTTTTTAACTGAAAGTAAGGAACGACGTTAAAACTTAAAACGAATAGAAATTACTCCGTATATAAAAGGGGCTGCCCCCTCCTCAACGCCTCGCTCTTTATGCTAAAGTTTTTTATTGTTTAAAAATAATAGAGTTGTGAGAAAGTCAAACTTTAGCGTAAAGAGCGAGGCGTTGAGGAGGGGGCAGCCGCTTTCATATACGGAATAATTTCTGTTCGTTTTAAATTTTAACGTCGTTCCTTACTTTCAGTTTAAAAAAAAAACTTGTTTTCTTTATTTAATTTTTGAACGTTTTTGAATTAATGCAGATTTGGATTTTGGCTCACCGTACATGAATAATTAAAATAAAATTTGTATATTAATTTTACTTTTATTTGGTTAAATGGCTTTCTCGAAACTTGTTTAATTGTATTTACGAACGTTTTTATTAGTAATAAATATACGTATCTTACGAATTAACTTGCGTAACAAACTTCTATATTCATGTATTTTTAATACGTATATTAGGGGGTTCGCCCCCTAGCCAATACCTTACTCTTTAAGTTAAAGTTCGAATTTTGTTCCAATTCTTTAAAAATGACCTCTTAATCACACAGGCCGTTATTTAGAATAAATATCTCTTATGAAAGTACTAAAAAATCGTTGGCTTAAAGAGCGAGGTATTGACTAGGGGGTAAAACCAATCATATACGTAATATTTCTGTTCGTTTTAAGTTTCGATGTTGCTGCTTACTTTCAGTTGAAAAACTTTTTTTTTTATATTTAATTTCTGATCTATTTTTAAATAATGCTGGGAAATCCGGCGCCCCTTCATATCAATTTCCCTTCGCCCATGAAAACTTCCTTCATGTAAAGATCCTCCCATATAACCCCCGACCCACCCCCCCCCCCCTACCAGAAAAAATCCCCCTGAAAACGTCTGTATACTTCCCAATAACCAATACTATATGTTAACATTGGGTAAAGTTCATAACTTTCAGCCCTCCCCCCGGGGACTTCGGAGGACGAAGTCATCCTAAAAGACATAGTTATCGTATTTTAGACCATGCTGAACAAATTGACAATCTCAAAATTTTGATTGGGTGACTCTGGGAAATAAATGAGCGTGGGAGGGGGCCTAGTTGCCCTCCATTTTTTTAGGTCACTTAAAAAGGGCACTAGAACTTTTAATTTCCGTTCCAATGAGCCCTCCCACGATATTCTAGGACCACTGGGTCTATACGATCACCCCTGGGAAAAAAAACATAAAAAAAAAGAAAAACAAATAAACACGCAGCCGTAATGTTTCTTCTGAAAAAAAAAAATGCAAAATTCCACATTTTTGTAGATGGGAGCTTGAAACCTCTACAGCAGGGTTTTCTGATACGCTGAATATGATGGTGTAATTTTCATTAAGGTTCTATAACTTTTAGTGGGTCTTTCCCCCTGTTTTCGAAAATCAGCCAAATTTTCTCAGGCACGTAACTTTTGATGGGTAGGATACTTTCAGTTTAAAAGAAAAACTGGTTTTCTTTATTTAATTTTTGAATGTCTTTGAACTAATGCAGGTTTTGATTTTAGCTCATCGTATATTAATAATCAAAACAAAATTTGCATATTAATTTTACTTTTTTTTGGTTAAATGGCTTTCTTGAGTCTTTTTTATCTTTATTTACGAAGGTTTTTATTAGTAATAAATATACATAACTTACGAATTAATTTACGTAACGAACTTCTATATTCATATATTTGTAATACGTATATTAGGGGGTTCGCCCCCTAGTCAATACCTCACTCTTTAAGCTAAAGTTCGAATTTTGTTCCAATTCTTTCAAAATCACCCCTTAATCACAAAGGCCGTTATTTAGAATAAACAGCTCTTATGAAAGTACTAAAAAATCTTTGGCTTAAAGAGCGAGGTATTGACTAGGGGGTGTACCCAATCACATACGTAATATTTTCTGTTCGTTTGAAGTTTTGATGTTGCTCCTTACTTTCAGTTAAAAACTTGTTTTTTTTATATTTAATTTCTTATCTTTTTTAATAATACTGGGAAATCTGGCGCCCCCTTCCTAGCAATGTCCCTTCCCCCATGAAAACTTCCTTCATGAAAAGATCCTCCCAAATAACCCCCGATCAACCCCCCCCCCCCACTACCAGAAAAAATCCCCCTGAAAATGTCTGTATACTTCCCAATAACCAATACTATATGTTAACATTGGGTAAAGTTCATAATTTTCAGCCCTCCCCCCGGGGACTTCGGAGGATGAAGTCATCCTAAAAGACATAGTTATCGTATTTTAGACCATGCTGAACAAAATGACAATCTCAAAATTTTGATCGGGTGACTCTGGGAAATAAATGAGCGTGGGAGGGGGCCTAGTTGCCCTCCATTTTTTTGGGTCAATTAAAAAGGGCACTAGAACTTTTAATTTCCGTTCCAATGAGCCCTCCCACGATATTCTAGGACCACTGGGTCGATACGATCACCCCTGGAAAAAAAACATAAAAAAAAACAAAAAAAAACAACAAATAAACACGCAGCCGTTGTTTCTGTTTCTTCTGAAAAAAAATATTCAAAATTCCACATTTTTGTAGATGGGAGCTTGAAACCTCTGCAGTGGGGTTCTCTGATACGCTGAATATGATGGTGTGATTTTCATTAAGGTTCTATAGCTTTTAGGGGGTCTTTCACCCTTTTTCCGAAAATCAGCTAAATTTTCTCAGGCACGTAACTTTTGATGGGTAGAATTAAACTTGATGAAACTAATATATTTGAAATCAGCATTAAAATCTGATTCTTTGTATGTATCTATTGGTATCAAAATGGTATCCCGTTTTCTAGAGTTTCGGTTACCATTGAGCCGGGTCGCTCCTTACTTACAGTTCGTTACCACGAACTGTTTGATTGCTGTGAAAGTGCTTTGAAATCGACTTTGTTTAGTTGGTTAAAATCGTAAGAACCAGTGCAATTTGATTAAATTAAAGGTACCTATAAAAAAACTTAATGGAGCTATTCTAATGAAGAAAACGGTAAGAATTGGGTTGCTTGATCTCTTTTAGTTTTAGAAGTGGAGTAAAACTGGATAATTGCCTAAGATGAGGAAAAATAAGGCATCCATGTGAAGGTACAACTCTTGAGCAGAATGACAGTTTTTCTTATCTTATTTGGGTAAAAAATATCTATTTTTAAACCTTGGTTAAAGCACAGATATTTAGTGTCTATTATTCTGACAGTTGGCTGTGGCTCAAAGCTTATTGGTATGGTATTCCTTCCATCTTTCAGGAGCACGAGTTCACCAAAATATTGAGTGGGGGCTGTATTTTGCAAAATCTAGGGGGATATAATTTTTTTTTCAATAAAAATACCGAAAAGGGTATTTTTGACAAAATACTAAAAAGAAATATTTCTCAAAATCTAGGGAGTGATGAGGTCTCTACAAAATTTAATCTTAGGCCCATAAAAAATGTGAAGGACACCAGCAACAATTTCGGTTGCATTTTATTCAGTCTTGATGATATTTTCTTCGTTATCGGCTCCTTTTTGGCCCAAAAGAAGTGTCATATACGGAAACTTGCGTTTGCCTGCCCCTATACAATGATAAAAGACGTATATTAATTCTGGTATTTTATTTGTTTTTCGCACTCTATTAATTTTAGGGAGCTAATCGGTCTTTTTTGAATAGGAAAGATATTCTGATACCTTAGAAAAAAACTACTAAACTACTAACCAGATAAGAAATATCTGAAGTGGAGGTGGTAGATGGCCGGTTAAAATATACAATACCAAATGGCATATTTCTTAAAGCTTGAGGATATGGCTTTTGAATGAGTCCTCAACTAAACTAATTCTGCCAAGTGAAGCTTATAAATCACTATCTCTAATAACCATTCATTTCATGGTTGCAGCGGTAGTTGCAACCTTGTCAAACAGTTTGTGGTAACGAACTGTAAGTAAGCAGCGACCCGGCTCAATAGTAACCGAAACTCTAAAAAACAGAATTTTGATACCAATAGATACATCAAAAGAATTAGATTTTTATGCTGATTTCAAATATATAAGTTTCATCAAGTTTTGACTGTTTTTTTTTTTATCAAAGTTACGTGCCTGAGAAAATTTGCCTTATTTTCAAAAAAAGGGGGAAACACCCCTAAAAAGTCATAGAACCTTAATGAACCTATCTGCAAAAATGTGGAATTTTGTATTCCACATTTCCCCAGAGGTGATCTTATCGATCCAGTGTTCCTCAAATATAACAGGAGGGCTCCTTTCAACGGAAATTAAAAGTCCTAGTGGCTTTTTTAAGTGACCAAAAACATTGAGGGCAACTAGTCCCCCTCCCACACTCAATTTTCCCCAAAGTCACCCGATCAAAATTTTGAGATAGCCATTTTGATCAGCATGGTCGAAAAATACAATAACTATGTCTTTGAGGATGATTTAATCCCCCACAGTTCCCGGGGGAAGGTCTGCACGTTATGAACAATACCCAATGTTTGCATATAGTATTGGTTGTCGGAAAATACACAAAAGTTTTCAGGGGGGATTTTTTCTGGTAGTTTAGGAGGTGGATCGGGGGTTACGTGGGAGGATCTTTCCATGGAGGAATTTTTCATTGGGGAAGGTACATTGCTTTGAAAGGAGTGCCAGATTTTCCAGTATTATTAAAAAAACGATCAAAGATTAACTAAAAAAATACAATCTTTCAACTGAAAGTAAGGAGCAACATGAAAACTTAAAACAAACAGAAATTATTACGTATATGATTGAGTTCGCCCCCTAGTCATTACCTTACTCTTTGCGGTAATTTTTTGCACTTTCATCAGATTGGGATGGAGGAGGAGCGTGCGTAGCTGTGTTGGCCTCAGGCGGCTAGGTGCTGCGGTGAGTTGTTAGTAGTAGTAGTAGTAGTAGTACTTTCATCAGAACTATTTATTCTAATTAACGGCCTTTGTGATTAAGGGGTCATTGTTAAATAATAGGAACAAAATTGAACTTAAGCGTAAAGAGCGAGGTATTGACTAGGAGGCAAACCCCCTAATATATGTAATAAAAACATACGAATATAGAAGTTCGTTACGTAAGTTAATTCGTAAGTTACGCCAGATCAAAATTTCGACAAAGACATTTAGTAAAAAAAAAGGAAAATTAATATGCAAATTTTGTTTTAATTATTCATGTACGGTGAGTCAAAATCAAAGCTGCATTAAATTAAAAAACGTTCAAAAAATATATAAAAAAAACCATTTTTTTTAACTGAAAGTAAGGAGCGACATTAAAACTTAAAACAAACAGAAATTGTTTCCGTATATGAAAGGGGCTGTCCCCTCCTAAACGCCTCGCTCTTTACGCTAAAGTTTGACTCTGTCTCACAACTTTATTTTTTAAAACAATAAAAATCTTTGGCGTAGAGAGCGAGGCGTCGAGGAGGAGACAGCCCCTTTCATATACGGAATAATTTCTGTTCGTTTTAAAGCGGGTTAGTCGACTTTTATCTTATATGATCTATTTTTTAGTCTTACAGACTTATGTAATGATTCAGACACCCGAAGTTTGTTAGGTTTACATATTTTGGATTTAGAAGTCTTTATCGGGCAATGAGTGTCAAACAAAGGGCAGAAACAATTGACTAATAATTTTAGTATTTTATCCAGATGTTTAGCAGAATCGGACTTTCAATTTCTAGCAATATTTTTTTTCTTTGTTTTCTTTTTTGGGGGGTGGGAGATAATTTAAAATTGCATATCTTGTTTTACTTAAGAGTAATTGTGATGTTTTATCTAGACCTTAAGCAGCATTTCTTCCCAATTTACAACAGTGAAAGCACAAGTCAGATCACTAAGACTTCAATTCAAAATTAAATATTTGATTTTGCTCCAGATTCAATGAAAGTATACATAAATTGAGGAAAATCACCATCATACATCCTAAAAAGAACTAGACAGCTGAAAACACTTATAAGTAAATAAAATTTCCCAAAAATGTGCAGAATAGAACAATCTTATTTACACACAAATGTATGCATACAAGATTGAAACGCAGTACATATGCCTAGTGGCATACTTCAGCGCTGCAAATACAACAGAAACGGAGGCAAAAGCCGAAACTAACCAATTTGACAAGAAAAACCAAAACACGGAACTACTCTCCTGCCGATTGAACTTTCAGATAATTTTGTAACGACCTTTTTAACAGTCGGTGATTGCAATGGTCACGGATTTTGAGCTGGAGCTGAGTTCAAAGTTGCCACACCTAGTGATTTATCACTATTTCTAGTGTTTTTTATATTGCCTAATTAAAAAATCATTAAATTAGCACATAAATCACTAGATTGTTGAAGAAAATCACTGAATCTACCGAAAAATTACTAAAATCTAGTGATTTTTTTTTATCGCTGGTGGGAATCCTGAGTGAGTCACAGATAAAAGAGTCTTAACTGCAAAAAGTACAATAAAGCTATGATGCCGCTTTCTTTTACATTAGATCTTAAACAATCTTTTTCTACAGAATTGTGATTTCCCAAAAATGTTCTAGAATAGTAATTTAATAAGACAATATTTTATATCCCCTATTTCCGAGGTAAATTCATCCACAAATATCAGATGTAGTATATGCATTTCCGGTTCCATCGTCTCTTTCAGATGGGGGGGAGAGGGGGTGTTCAATGGCACAGAATATTTCTGCTGAAGACCATGCACCTTTCTTCATTTTTTTAAAAGAACATTTAGTATCCACGTCATACAATAAATAGTCTGGATTGAATTATTGGTTATTAGAAATTCAACTCCTCGGCTTTCCAAACAGTGTTCCATTTCCTAATGATCTACTACTCATTATTAACATCTTTGCCGCTTGATTCTAATGACATCTCGCGATGATAAATGTCAACGAAAGGTCGGGTCAGTCGACTAATATCGAGCACAGATGCGAAAGAGAACCCCCTTTTTCAACCATAATGAAATTGCCACTTTTCAACAACGCTTTAACATTGAAATTGTTAAAATGAATTTGTATAAATTCTATGAAGCAATCTAATAACTAGCTGAATAACAGTCAAGTTGATAATTTTTCATGCTTTAAAGGAATATCTTAAGCACACAAATGTACGTTTTCTTAAATCGGGATTATTCGTTTTGTTTTGGGAGGCCGAAAATTCTGAGGCAAAACAGCAAATAAACTATAAGAAAAGTACCGGAAATTAAGACAAAAATCATGAAAATTTAGGAATAGTCTTTGAAGGAGGTTTACCATAAAAGCACTCCTTTCCTTTAGATGATTGAACTAACGAGGGTTTACTACTTTTTTCCCATTGTTAGTTCCAAGGGCAAGTAAACAACACGTAACTGTGACTGTTATTGATAATTCAAAGGTTAAGGCTGAAACAATTACTAGTACGAGGTGATCATAATCCGAATATTTTTTCATGGAATTGGTCTATAAATCTTTCTGTACTTTGCATGTTACCTTTTTCAAACAAAAAATTTTTATAAAAAGCATCATTTTGGCTGATTGTCCATTGTGTCGTCTGTAATTCTCTATTTTGGTGGCTTCTCAGAAATTTATAACTTAAAATCTCTTGGTAGAGGACCGTCTTTAGTTCCATTTCGTTGTTCTCTTTATTTTCGTTTCCTGTGTGAATTACGAATGGTGTGTGGTATGTATTAACTCAAATGGAGCCATCGAAACTGCCTTAGAAAATTCTAGCAGCATTAAGCTACCTTAGGCCAAGAGTTCCAACATTAGCAAACACAAGGTTATATTAAGTCAATAGATTATTTTTTCTGATCTTGGTTCATTTAAACAATGGGTATCCGATCTATAAGGTTTTCAATGTTTTATATATGGCTTTTTTGAATTTTGCTTAAAAATTTACACAAATAAGCAGAAAATTTAAATTAGGCAAAAATGTGAATAACACGTTAATTTCTCCGAAATTTGGAACTAAAAATCTTGTGACAAATTTTTGATTCCCCTCCCAATATTGAATTTGATGCCTTAATTTTTTTATATCGTTATATATTACATAGAATTTGAATTTCTGTTGTGTTTCTTTTTTTTTTAATCTATGCCTCCCTTTAAATGAAAAAGAAATGGTACACCGCCTTAGACGCAGAATCTTTGGAACAGTCATTTCAGGGTTTTACTTCTGTGTTTTCCTCGTTTTTCTGAAATCCTAAATTTGAATTGAAATCTTTTAAAATTCTGAATCTTTTCTCTGATATTTGGAATTTAGAAATTAAAATATTTTGGCCTGTAATCGCCATTGAAGCTAGTTGAATTTTTGTATTTAGTAAAAATTTAGTAAAAAAATATGAAAAAACTGAAAAAAATACAAATGTTTTTACTTTTATAACTTTAATAAATCAAATAATATTAACATTTTGATTACTAAATATCAGTATATGTATATTAAACTGACAATGCACATTCATTTGTATTTTTTTCAGTAAAGTGCAAATTATGCTCTGCTCTTGGGAAGGCGTAGGGGTTTTGAGCCCAACTTATGTTTATTTCTGCTCGTTTTTTAGTTTGACTCCGTTATTTATTGTAATTTCTGTTCGTTTTGGGTTTCATTTATTTATCGATGCTGATTTGTGGTAGTTTCACGCTTGGTAGATTATTTGATTTATTTTTCGCTCATTTTTGGTTTAATGGAGTTCTTTACTTTTCTTTGAAAAACTTATTTTGTGGAAATTTTTTTTTTTAAATTAATTTCTGTTCGTTTTATATTGACAAAGTCAATATAATACTTTAAATCTTTTCGTTTTTTTAATATGTTATGGTTTAGCCTGCTATTTGTGTGCTGGAGAAAAATTTTCAGCAATTTTTAACAACATACACCCTCTTAAAAATCTGAACACAAATAGTAGTGTTTAATTTAGTTTCATACCTCCTGTAGTTGACCTGAAATGGAAAACTTGATACCATTCGCAAAAAAACCTTTTTACTTTCTTTGATTGCTTGGACACACTTACGCTATTTTGATTTGGTTAAATTTTAAGAGCAGAAGCAGTCCCGAAAGTTTGAACATAATACCCTCAGTCGTTCTTGGGATATTGCTGAGATGCCTTGTTGGGAATTAGCATTAACACAGTGCGTTTCGATTTAATCTTAAGGCAACGTTCAGTTTTTAAACATAAAGTAAAATGAGAGGGTGGGCGTGGGAGGGGGATTAGTTCCCCTCTAATCACTTTCGACTATTAAAGAGAGCATCAGCCCTTTCTATTTTTAATCGAATGAGCCCTTTTCGAAGTTCCTACGACAACTCCTTCGATACAAAGTGCCCTGGTCTAAACAATAACAACAACAAAAAAATAATACATTACATCGATACCTACATCGATCTTTACTATAAAAATGTCAAGCCTTCCAATCACTTTCGACTATTAAAAATGGCACTAAGCCTTTCAATTTCCAATTGAATGAGCCCTTTTTGAGTTTTTGCGACAGCACTTCCTAAAAACACCTTAAATACCCCCAGGGTATAAATTGAAACTTTTGCTCCAAGGTTTGTGAAGACGGTTGTCATCCTTTCAGGCCTAATTTCCAGAAATTTCAACTACATTACAAAAAATTGCTGTAACAAAATTTTTAGTGGGTGTGTCTGAGAAAACGGTGGGCCTGAAAAGGGTGTTAATCGTTCTCTAATCACTTTTAACTATTAAAAAGGGCACTAACCTTTTCAATTTCCAATCAAATGAGCCTTTTTAAAGTTTCTACGATAACGCTTTCAATAAAAACCTTATATGCCCCCAGGGGATAACTTACAACCCTCGCCCTGAGGGTGGGGGGGATGGTCATCCTCACAGACCTAATTTCCAGGTCTGTCTACTACGTTGAACAAAATGGCTATCTGAAAATTTTGATTGGATGTGTTTGTGGGAATGGTGGGTGTAAGAGGGGGGTTAGTTACCGTCCAATCACTTTCAACTATTAAAAAGGGCACTAGACCTCTCAATTTCCAATAGAATGAGCCCCTTTTGAAGTTTTTACGACAACTCTATCATTAAAATGTAAGTTATGCCCCCAGGGCATAACTTACATTCCTTGCCCTGGGGACTCTGTGGGTTTGTCATCCTTAAATACATAATTTCCATAACTTTGAACTACGTTGAACAAAATGGCTATCTCTAAACTTTGATTGAATGTGTTTGGGGAAATGGTGGGCGTGAGAGGGGGGTTAATTACTCTCCACTCAATTTTGACTATTGAAAAGGGCAATTTCAATTTCCAGTCAAATGAGCCCCTTTTGAAACTTCTATAAGAACTTTCTATATAAACCTTATATGCCCCCTGGGCATAACTTACAGCCCTTGCACTGAGGGCTCTGATGGGGTTATCATCTTAAAAGACCTAATTTCCAGAACTTTCGACTACGTTGAACAAAATGGATGCCTCAAAATTTTGATTGGATGTGTTTGGGGAAATGTTGGTCGTGAGAGGGGGGTTAGTTGCCATTCAATCACTTTCGACTATTAAAAGGGCTTTAGCCCTTTCAATTTTCAATTGAATGAGCCCTTTTTAATGTTTTTACAACATCGCTTTCAATAAAAACCTTGCATGCTCCCAGGGCATAACTTAAAACCCTTGCCCTGAGGGTTGTGGAAGGTGGGTGGGTTATCATCCTTAGAGACCTAATTTCCAAAACTTTCAACTGCGTTGAATAAAATGGCTATCTAAAAATTTTGATTGGATGTGTTTGGGGAAAAGGTGGGCGTGAGAGGGGGGTTAGTTGCCCTCAAATCACTTTCGAATATTAAAAAGGGCACTGGACCCTTTGAATTTCCAATCGAATGAGCCCTTTTTCAAGTTTCTACGACAAAGATTTCAACAAAAACCTTATATGCCCCCAGGGCATAACGTATAACCCTTGCCCTGAAGACTGGGGGGGGATTGTCCAGCTCAAATGTATAATTTCCTGAACTATAAACTGCGTGGAACAAAATGGCTATCTAAAAATTCTCAGAACGTTTTAGGGGAAATGATGGGCTGAAAAGAGGCTTTAGTTGCGTCCCAATAACTTTCGATTATCCAAAAGGGCTTTAGCCGATTCAATTTCCAATCTAATGAGCCATTTTTGAAGTTTCTACGACGACGCGTTCTATAAAAACTTTATATGCCCCCAGCGCATAACTTACAACCCTTGCCCCGAAGGCTGGGGGGGAGTGTCCTCCTCAGAGACATAATTTTTATATGGAAATCCACAACACTGAACAAAATAGATATCTAAAAATCTTGATTGGATGTGTTTGGGTAAAAGATGGGCTAGAGTGGGGGACTAGTTGCCCTAAAATCACTTTCGACTAATAAAAACGGCACTAGACCTTTGAATTTTCAATCGAATGACCCCTTTTTTGACTTTCTACAACACAGATTTCAATAGAAACTTACATGCCCTCAGGGCATAACTTATAACCTTTGCCCTGACGACTGTGGGGGGGAGTGTCCTGCTCAAAGGTTTAATTTCCTGAACTTTAACTGCGTGATGGGCGTGGGGGGGGGGGGCTAGTTGCCCTGCAATCACTTTCGACTATTAAAAAGGGCACTAGCCCTTTGAATTTCCAATCGAATGAGCCTTTTTTGAAGTTTTTACGACAACGCATTCTACAAAAAACTTATATGCCCCCAGGTTATAGCTTATCACCCTTGCCCCAAGGGTTGTAGGGGAGTGTCCTCCTCAAAAAGATACTTTCTATCTGGAAATCAACTCCGCTGAACAAAATGGGTATCTCAAAATTTTGATTGGATGTGTTTGGGGGAATGATTGGGGTGAGGGGGGGGGGGGTCTTGTTGCCCTCCAATCACTTTTGACTATTAAAAAGGGCACCAGCCACTCTAATTTCCAATCGAATGAGCCCTTTTCAAAGTTTCTGCGACAACTCCTTCGATACAACGTGCGCGGGTATGGAGAAGAAGAAATAATACATTGCCCCCACATCGTTCTTTACTTAGGCAGCGCTTTCGCGCTGCCTATGATAAGCGGAATGCTTAAATTTAATTTTTAAAATGCTATTAATAGTTCCACATCTTTCCATCTTGTAATTTATTTTGTAGCCTGTAAGCATTTTGGTGATAAAAATTTCATTATAAAAATTACTCTTCAGCACTTTCATAAAAAATGACAGATAATCCAAATTTTTTAAGAAATTAAAGGAGTTGGAAAAAATTAACCGAAATTAAAGCATTTTAAAACATTGTAACACCATAAGTTACTTATGTCTTTTATTCGAGAAACGTGCCAACCTTAAATTTCCAAGCATGATTACATCAGAAGTCTTTGGTATAATTTACAGAGTATTTTTTTACTATTATTTTATTACTATGTTAATTCTATTGTTCTAAAATAAACAAAATCGTTAAAAATCAAACCATGCCAATGCACGGCAAGTAAAAAAACAATCCTGTTTCAGCAACAACCGAAAACTTAAAAAAACAGAGGGAGGGTTTAAATAGTAAAACAAAAACAAGAGGTGTAAAAAGGGGGGCTTTGAATAGATTGGCATGGAGGAGGAGCTCCGTAGCTGTTTTGGCCTCATGCGGGTTGGTGCCCCAGTGAGTTGTTAGTTGTTAGTTGTTAGTAGTAGTAGTAGTAGTAGTAGTAGTAGTAGTAGTAGCAGTAATATTAGTAGTAGTATTAGTAGTATTAACAGTAGTAATAGAAGTAGTAGTAGTAGCAGTAGTAGTAGTAGTAGTAGTAGTAGTATTAGTAGTATTATTAGTAGTATTAACAGTAGTACTATTGGTAGTAGTAGTAGTAGCAATAGTAGTAGTAGTATTAGCAGTAGTAGTAGTAGGGGTAATAAAAAACAGAAGTTTGACAACAGTGTATACATAAAATGATCCTTTTCTTTAGGGTATCAATTGAAAAAAAAATCCAAAAAAGATATTCTTCAAAGGAAAGAAAAGAATCATTTTTAAAACCTTAGGTCAGCAAAGATCAGGTAATACAATAATTTAAACTCAAAGAGAATAGAAAATGCTATCAATGAACAAATAAAGATAATATAAGACAAATCAAGGTTTACGAATAAGAATGGTCCTACGCCTATCCTTCAACAGCCCTCTATATGGCTTGAGTGTCATTTGAGCTTTACTGAGAACGATTCGTATTGTGAACAGCGCAGTTTCTTTTTTTCGAAACATCATTTTAGTTTTATTCATTTTGAGTTTCAATTATCGATTCATATTAATTTCTGCTAGTTTTTAGTTTCTGAATTGACTTCTGTTCGTTTTTATTCGCCATACTTATATTACAGGTTAATTTTAGAAGTATTTGTAAAGTTTTTCTTGGACTTCAATTTAAATTTTGGACAAAATCCGATTATTTAACCAAAATATTCGACCACCGACCACAGTAGTTTTCTGCATTAATTTTTTTTAATATTTTTACTATATAATTTAAAATGCATGGGGATGGCTAAAATTATTCGTATGAATTGTAAATCTCGTTATATTTGACCTTCTTCGGGGCTGAAGCCAATTGACTCCATCCCCTAGACAGGGGAAATTCTACAGCATTTTTATTGGGGGGGGGGGGGACCAGATCCAGATATTCAAGGGGCATGGGATATATAATTATTTTTTTTCTCAAGAATTTTTTCGGAGAAAACATTTTATATGTAAGGTTATTTATGTTATCTTTTAATGCGATTTTAAGCAGTGTTATTAATTGGGGGATTATTGCTCCCTAGGTCTTCCTATTTCTTTAGATTTTGAAAGTACATTTTTCGGTATTCTATTGAAAAATACCCTTTCTTTGGGTGTTTTCATTGAAAAAAAAAATAACAACATTTCACCACCCCTAGATTTAAAAAAAAATACATTTACCCTTCCCCCACCTCAAGTTTCGTGAGTCGACACCACTAGTTTTATGCGTGATTCATCGAAAAGGTAATGTGATTTAAGAAAGCAAGCAATATGTCTAGCTAAGGTAAATTCAAAATAAGACTGTGTGCAATTACTTTACGGTAGTTTTAATTACTCTATTTTATTAATTATATGACTGGATTGAAAAAGAAGTAACCTCAAACACACTGGCTAGGTAAAGTGTACTAATGTATCTTAAAGTTTAAATAAGTTTTCTTATTCACGTCTTATTCACGTCTGAGCCATAGCCCAATACCTCAGCTGGTTCTCACGGAAGTAACAGGTTTCCATAGGGGTTAAACAAATGTACGTGTCTATGATGGAAGATAAATCACATCATTGAGTAACAAATCCCCTTTTTATTGCATTGTTGCTGGAAGCAATTGCTCAGCTATAATCTCTTTTCTAATTCTCAAAAAGAGTTCATATTGGTACATCCTTCATCTGGCTATATTATGATTATATCATAATCATAAGCCAAAATCCTGCTAATTTTATTTCATGTTTTTTTTTTTATCTTTCATTGGCATAACATTTGGCAATGGCTCATGCAATGACTGCAGCCAGAATATATTCAAGACATATTAATATTTAGAAATTGCTTAAAGTAAGGATTTTAAAAACATCTAGACTGTGGTTTTCACTTGCTAATTGTATGCTATACTTTTGTGCCCTGTACTTTATCAAGGAGGCACACTTGTGCCTCTTTAAAGAGGCGACCCACCACAATGTTAAGCGATTTCCGGTCCTAGCGGTCACAGAGAGATGGCGGTGATCGCATTTTGTAGCCTAAGCTCAAACTAAGAAACATGCAAAATTTCACCCCCCCCTCCGACTTTATCTTCATGGGGGAAAGTGGGCCGGAAGTTTCGACCCTCCACCACAGCCCCCTTTAACGTTGTCCGATCAGGCTGAAATTTAGAGGATAAGCTTTCCTATGGCCTGGGAGCCTATCCTCAAAATTCCAGCTCAATCCGATCACTCCTTCCCTGTTTTCCAAAAACCAAATATAGCCACTTAAATGTTCATCAAAATTTTTTTTTATCTGACACGCCTACAGGCCACAGTTGGCAACGGATCCGGGTGAACAAGGACTCATTCGAAGCGGAATTCGACCTGTTAGGGCCTTTTGATATTTTCAGACCGAAAAAATTATCCCCCGAATTTACATTTACGAAAAACCTCGTTTTCCTATAAGAGCCACTGTTAATTTTTGAAATTCCTAAAAGCATAGTATTTCATTACTAAATTAGATCAAAATAATCTTCTTAACCCGACAAGCCCGACTGCAAGCTTCCAAACATTCCAGCTCCTTCACAGAAGTTTTTTTTTGTCGAAAAACGAAAATCTTGCTTTGTAATTGCCTGCGTCGAAAATAGATCACTCAGACTAAAAATAATCTATCGAGAGTTTCTGATGGTACATTGGTCACTATTCCTGTCTGTCATGCGGAAAACCTGGGGTCAATTCACCGTCAGAGTAAATTTTTTATATATTGAATTTAAAGTAGTATCTCTTAAATTTAAAGTTTAAAAAAGAAACTCAGTTTCATTTTTAAATCCAATATATTAAATCCTTAAGCTCAACAGGCGTCTCCAGAAGAATATCACAGTCGGCCTTCAGCTTACAGGTAAGTCTCCACTGCTTTTATAACATGCCATATGCCCGCATGGTCGAAGAAAAGTTGAAAAAAGAAAATTTTACTGTGCATTTGATTTGAGTATTCAGGAATTAAAAGCCTTAAAAAAAGAATCTTCAAAAGCGGTGGGTTTGGGGGGTGGCAGCCCCCCAACTTTAACTCCTGACACGATCAGCTAACAGTTAGTCAAGCAATAATAAGTAATAAACTGTACAAAAACGTGCAGAAATTAATTGAAAAAATACGTTTTTTTTCAATACGTTTTTTTCTGCGGAAATTATTTGAGAAATACAGGACATTTTGGAAAAGTCTTAAAGATTCTGAGATTTTGACAAACGTTGGAGCCAGAACTGAAAATCAAAACTTTTGCGTTCTCAATTGGATTTGCTACACTGCTAAGATGCAGAGACAGGCGTTGATCCTGATCGATCAATTTCTAATAGAGCTGAATGAGTAAGATTTACTGTAGATTATGTGTCTCTAAAAGCTACTACATTTGCTAACATTGCAAATAACAGCAGAGTGAAGGCTTTACATATAACATCTTCAATCACATCTATAGCACTATGTATGGAATTCAGTAAGACATGAGAAACAGCAATAGTGATATCAGAAAAGTCTAGTCATACTAGTTTTCTACCGAAACAGTAGAATCGGGGATAATTTTTCTTCTCAAAAAAGTTGTAAAGCTGAGAGGCTTCCTGTACTAGCACCAGGACAGCATGAGGTGAAAGTTTTGGGATTCCAAACCACCCAATGTTAAGTCAGCTGCAATGGCATAAGCTCTAATGCAAAATTGTGATGTATGGGCTATGCCAGATTTCAGAAGCGCATCCAGGATTTTTGTTCGGGGGGGTTTTACTAATTTTTTTTAGGGGGGGGGGGGGTTACATAAAAGACCTCAAAAAACGTATACAAAATTTGTTAATGTCCATTTTTGTTACGTTTTTACGAGTCAAACAAACATTTCGGGGGGAGGGGCTCAAACCGGCCCTACCTTGGATAGTTCAAACAAGAGGAGTTTTCTTATTTCAGAGGAAATATAACTTGACCGAGAAAAAAAAACAGAGGAAACAAACACAACTTCGTGGTTAATTTGCCATTTTTTATCACATTGCTGAGATAGTTCTTGACATATTTTTGCCTTCGACGAGACTAGAGGTCTCCCATTATGAAATTGTTTGGTCACTTCAGACTTCTGACCCTCTAATAAAGACGCTTCGTACTGGGGATGACTATCATAAATTAGCATAATGATCCTTCTTCAGAAGAATGATATCATTTTTACACATGATTAAATAAAGGAATTGCAGCCTTGACTTGACTCTAAATTCATCTTGGAAAATATTTTCAGCATTCTGATGCTATTGACAGAGTTTAATGGATAGTAAACAATGAAAATATGGCAAGTTCTATACAACTGACACAGAACTCTCCATCCTTCCGTGAGAATGCTACTACATAGACATTTAATGGCTGTCATAATCCATTTAGTTGCACGTTAAGACGAGCCTTCAAGTCAATTAGTCAACAACAAAAACTTAAGATCTTTGTCTTAAAATCTACTTAAATACTATTCAAGACTTTAATATATTTCAAGTGCGGGTTCATCGGTCGAAGCCTTTCTGCAGCCGATGAGTGAAACATTGTTGTGCAGCCTATTATAATTTATGTTGCCGTTGAATTGAGCTGCTAGAGCTGGAGTGGTTAAATTCTATTTAATAATCCTATGATGGAAACTGAAGAAGAGAAGCAAGATTTGCTTCAAGTAGTCAAGGACTAAAGAAGCAAGTTGTCAGTGTAAACTCTTGAGACTGCAGCAACAACAAGGTCACACCAATTGGCTGAAAGATTAATCGAAGTCCAAACACTAATAATTTACTGATATTGTTTAATATGACTAAATAAGTACGAAACATTAACTGTTTGTTACTTGAAGTCTGCTTTTAAAAACAAATAGGCTCAAAATTTACATTTCAGCATTAAGGTTGAGGAAATGTGGTTCTATCCCGCTTTCTAGAGCTATAATGAGAAAAAGGTTGAGATAGCTAGAACATGTTCTGCAGGTGAAGGATGAAAGATTGCCAAAGACATCTTTTTGAGCCAACCGTCTAGGGCCACACGAAAAGTAGGTCGTCCCCGAATTGGATGAGAAGGGGGGTCATGAAGAAGATTTAAGGAAAATCAGAACTTCTTGGGAGGGTGCCAACAGAGAGGCTTTACATAGACTGGGATGTAGGAAGAACGTACTTAGCCGTGTTAGTCTCAACTGGCTTAGTGCTGTAGTGAGTTATTAGTAGTAAAAGTAGTAGAGACATTTCTTTATATATGACATTAACCCGCTGACTCAATTCAGTTTACACTCAGTACTTTCAGTTGATTTTGCACAAAGGTTGGATAATTTTATCAATCGTTCATTGGTCGATACATTTTTTGCGTATAATATTAAAAATATTGTCCTTTTTTGAAAATATCTCAGTTTCCAAAACACCTCTTTTTTGAAAATATCTCGTTTTCTTTCAAAGCAACCTTGATCCTAGTCCCTTTAGCTTGTTTTGTTTTATTCTGTATTGGAAAAGCCGTTATATTTATCGCTATTTCTTTGGCCTCTTTCGTATCATTCTAAAATGCTATTATGTTTGTCATTGCAAATAGACCTTCCTATCGTTCAAAAAATTTTTAACATTTGTTGCATAAATTTGGTTAAGATTCTATCTTGGAAGTTCCTTTTCTGAACTTGGCCCACTTTAACACTAAGCCTTCCATTGACATCTTTACGTTAGGAATTGATAAATGTACCTTTTTCCATATAGCTATCTAGTCCATTGGTTTTCTGGGCTAGAAAATTTCTTTATCGAAATTGTCATTTAATGTTGACATAGAAAGTGGTAAAATACAGCCAGTAATTTTTTTCAAAGATTTATTGATGAAAGAAAAAGGAACTAAACATTTTGAAGACATCGTAAAACCATGCGTTAACCGTGAGGTTTATTAAAGAAACGTGCCAATTTTTAAATTTCCAAGCTTGGCTAAATTGCAAGTCTATTTTACTTCAATTGATCTATGATTTTTCTTGCTGAATTTGTTTTCTTAGCTAAGTGAATGTTAGAATTTGAATTAAAAAAAAGAAGAAAGAAGGAGGCTTATTATAAGTGATTAAAGAGAATTACTAAATAGAAAATTACTAAAAACCCATTATTTTTTAATTGAAAACATTTTAATGTACAAACAATTCAAATTATTCGATCTTTTGGTACAAAAGAAATCTTAGCACAAAAATACTATTTATACAAGAATTTTTGCTTATACACTTATAATTTGTTGAATTTAATCCAATTGTTTCTCCTCATTCTATGATTTCGAAAAAACTCACCTTCGATGATTTGCAGGTGTCTGTGGGGTTCTATCCCTTTGGCGTCTGTTTTTAAACCAATTTGACACTTGTGTTAATGTTAATCCAGTCTCCTTTGCTAATTGCCTCTTTTCTTCTGGAGTTGGATAACGGTTTAGTCTGAAAACGATGAGTTAAATGAATAAACAGGAACATATTTAGAGACAAAGAGAAAACTATATACACAAGTATGATCTGCCAAGATCAACCGGTGGAGACAGGGTGGCTGGGGGGCCTCCCCCAAGATCTTTTTGGCGCCCTCAGTCCGTGTTTTTCTGCTGTTAACTCCTTTTCAATAAATTCGCTGATTTGGTTCATTTTTGGTGCCTTTGTCAGATTACCCCTCCTCTAGAATTCGCTCTGGATCCGCCTTTGCCAAGAACTGCAAATCTGGCAAGTAAAACTGAGTCAAACACGCATAAACTGTATGGGAATTTGCTAAAGAAAAGCCACCAGTGAGATTTGGACTCCTGATCATTAGGTAAATAGCTCTCCCTAATAAGCTCCAACAGTCCACTGACAAGTCCTTCATGGGAAAAACTATATTTTTGATGGAACTTTTTCGTTGTTGGCAATATTCCATAAAAAATTAATAAGTTTTTTTTCAAATCAAAGTAAGTAGCAACGCGAAACCTTAAAAAAAAACAACAACAACAGAAAATGTCAAGTATGTAAGGGGGGCCTCCCCGTACCACCTTTCTTACTGAAGTTATATGCTTTACTGGAAGAATTTTTGAGAGCAGCAAATATTATTAGCAAATAATTGGAAATGTTTCATTTACCAATTGATTTTCAAATTATTTGAACTGAAAGACTTATTGTTGGTGTTCATCCATATATATTCTTTCAAACGAAAAAAGATCAGAGTTTAAATCCATATTCATCTGAATGTTCATTTAATTCATCTGAACCTCTTGAAAAAAATTGAAAAAATGGGCCTGAAAACGTATTTTTGAGTTCTGGAAAATCTGAAATGTTGGTACAAAGGTAAAGGATCACTGGTGGATCCGGGGGGTGGGGACCGGGGGACCCCCCCTCAATATTTTTTCTGGCGCCCGCTTATCTTTTTTTTCTTTTTTTACTCTTTTTTTAGAATAAATTTGTCACTTTGGTCAATTGTTGGCACCTTTGTCACACCCCCCCCCATCCCAAGATTTTGTTTCAGGAGTAATCGTATTGAACCAATAGTCCTAGAAGATTGGAAGATGGCTCAATTGAAGGGAAAATAAAAATTCTAGTGTCCTTTATAGGTCACCAAAAATGTGGGCAGTAACTTACCCCCCTCTTACGCCCTTTTCCCCCCCAAAGTCGTGTGATCAAATTTTGAGATAGACATTTTGTTTAATATAGTTAAAAGGTTAAATAACTGCGTCTTTGGGGATGACATGACCCCCCAGACCACCGAGGAAGAGCCACAAGTTATACACTTTACCCATTGTTTACACAGTATTTGTTATTGGGAAGTATATCGAAATTTTTCATAGCGGGGGAGGAATTTTCTGGGGATGGATTTTCTAAAAATTTTCTAAAATTTCTACGGAAATTTTACACGGGGGGAATTTGACAGAATTCATTTACGAAATTCGTTGTTATTTGTCTTACTTTCACGCTGGCGACCCCGTTTTGAATGCAGAGATGCTCTGGGGGAATCGTCCGTAAGATATTTTCAGCGGAATTGGCATTCTCTGGGGAGGTTTTACATGGAGGATTTCCCACGGGAGAAATTTCACAGGGAAATTTTCAGCAGGAGAAACGTTCCATTGGGGGGAGGGAGTCCGGGAAATATTTTCCACACGGGGCAATTCCGCCATGACCTAAAGTACGATCGGAAATTAAATAAAAACGTCTTGTGACCCTACGACTCAAAATTAAGAAGTAAAACGATAATTATGCTAATGGATAATTTAGATATTTCACAGGGTATGCGCAAAGAAACATGCCTGGTTGTCACTGAATTATGCAACAACGTAATAAAAGCAAAACTATTTGCTTAGGAAAATCTGGAAAAGAAGTTTTTGTATCTATGACTTCATGTGAAATGATATAAGATGATGAGTCAGTCTGAACCGCTAAAGCAGATCGCATAGGAAGCATTCGCAAAGTAATCACAATTGCTATTATTCCATAAAGGAATGAAGGAATGTGTTATTTAAACATAGCTTAAAAAAGAATAAGTAGAATTGATTCCGAGATTGTTGATCACCTCCCAGGGTAATACAAATCCTATAAATGCTATGTTTCTAAGGAGAATGAACAGGAAGGAAGAATTTTATTTACTTCTGAATTTTCTAATTCAATGGAAATTGCTGCTTAGCCACCCCTCGACTTAAAACTAAAAACATGAGAATTAAGCTAATACATAATTCAAAAATCACATACACAAGCCTACAGCGTACCAAGTGTCAGGGACCAAGTGAAGGTTGGTCTCCTGGTACTTCTCTTTAAGCGAGCAATAACTGAGTTTTTTTTCGTAAAAACGGCTCAATAATATATATATTTTTTTTATTGGCAGACAGAAATTTTCTGGATTGAAAAGATGATCTATATAGGTCACAAAGTTTTGGAAGATTCGTTTACAGCCTTAGTTTTATGAAAACATTTTTCATGTGAATGACGTCATAGGGGTGATTTTTATTGAACCTACGGTCCTATAAGATCGGAAGATCATCTGATTTCATGACTTAATGTGAGACTTCTACTCTTTTTAAAAGAGCAGTAATTGCATTTTCTTCTTGAAAATGGCTGGATAATTCTTTTCTGGAAATTGGCAAAGGTCTTTGAAAAGGATTCGAAATCAGTTGGCTGAAGATTTTATCTGTAAGCACGACGAAATAATAAATCTGAGGTTGTTGGAATCAAACGGGCTATCATGTTATTGGATTCAAGTTAAATACGACAGTAACAGAAGGTTGCTATTTTTGTTTATGGATAGAACGGCATGGTATGGACGACATTGAAAATATTACCAAGAAGACCAAAACATGGACTTCATAATTCTGTATAGAAAATTCCAAACAAAATTTTCAATCAAGGAGGGAGCCAACAATTAGTGGGGGCAACTCCATCCCCCAATTCAGAGCCCTGTTATAGATTCGTCTTGATAAATACTTCATAACAATTTTTACATAAAAGCCAGTCTGAGCTTTACGTCGTGTTTGGTGGCTAAATTTCTGCATACCCCCGCAGGAAACTTCGCTCAGCAAAAATAAGACAATGATATGTAAAAAAAAACGACTTCCGAACAATAGAGAAAAAATTTGTATCTGGATCATATTATAAAAATTAACTCTAAACTGTTTATAAGGAAGTATCTTCCTAGCGACACGCGGGATCGAACCAACCCTAAGTTTGAGAGCGCAGCCTCTTCCACAATTTTGCCACAAGGTATCTAGTACCATGGTTTTTCTTTCATTATGTTCACTTGCTGTCGACAGAAAAATTCTAATAGTGCAGCCTACAGTAGATTTGAGGGTTTGTCGGAAAATTCAACCCACGAAAAGATAATATTTTGGCGTAACAGAGAAATCAGATGACAAAAAATAGCGGTGGGTTTTAAATGTATAATAATCACAAATATAATAGTGAATATATCACTTTATACCTTTTTTATGCTCTTTCATAATTCAATAATTGCTTCTAGGATAAATTACATTGCGCCTTAAAAGGCTCAAGATAACCGATAGTAACTAAAAGTTTAAAAAAATGTTTAAGAAAACTGGCTTGTCAGAAAAAAATGCCATTTGTAGCAGATTCAGGAATAATAATTATCATTTTCCTTAGTCTCAATAACAAAATGTTATTTTGAAAACAAATTTACAGGGATTTTTAAAAAGAGCTAAGAGCCCCTCAAAATGAGGTCAGTTTTGCTGCGGCGTCATTTTGGAGGGGTTTCTGGTACTTTTTAGAAAATTCCTGCAAATTCGTTTATAAAATAACATTTTACTATTAAAAGTAAGAAAAATGATAATTACTATTCTTGAATCAGCTACAAATGGCAATTTTTTCTCACTCTACAGTTTTTTCAGAAACATGTTTTAAAATTTTGGTTCCTGTTGACTATTTTACCTTTTGGGCCTCATTAAGGGCTCAAAATTTAATTTTCCCAGAAGCCCTATTTACTTTCATTCTAGCTAATTTATGTTTAAAACTGCAAATTTTCCTAATAATCTCTTGCTTTCTATCGCAATTTTGTCCCAGTGCCACCACAACGCTCCCCAAATTCCTGGAAACATCCCTAAGCAATTTAAAAACTGTCGTGTTTTTTTTTTTTTCTAAAAACTGGCATTAAGAAGTATTTATCGATCAGAAATAAGTACCAAAAGTAGCTTAATGGAAAACACCCAGCAAATCCCAAAATTCGCTGTAAGTTTTAATGTTGCTCTTTACTTTCATTGAAAATGACTTGTTTTTTATATATTTAATGACTGAAAATGGTAAGTTCTGAAAAAAAAAAGAATTTACCCAGAGAGGCTGATTTCGCTTTTTATCTGAAACCGGTAGCAAAACTTGGAACTTGAAAAAAAAACCTCAAATCATTCAGAACTGGTCTAGCAACGAACAGTAGTAAGGAGCATTTTCAGGGCTGTCTCAGTAAATTAATTTACCAAAACAAAGTTAACTAGGGGTTACCTAGTTAACCACTAGTTACCATTTTGGTTAGGTCTGGTACCAATGGTAATAATGGTACGCCTGGTTAATTAGTGTTTCCACGAAGGAATGTTTCAAGTTGTTTCCAAGTTGCTTCACTAATTTAAATTAATTTAAAAAAGCTTTTTTGACATGAAGTAATGAGCGAAGTTGAAACTTAAAAATTATTGCTTCGTAGATTATGAAATATTTACCTACAAAACTGATTCAAATGTACTAACCCTCTATATTCATAGAGAGTTATAATATTTATGTATTTATATTTGGAAAATTCTCTATGGTTATGAAATTAAACAAGACAGGTGTGAACTTATATATACATTATCAATGTATATTTCTTTATTACTGTATATATACGAAGCTCAATTTCGATATTTTAGAGTATTTTCATATACAATTTCATATATAATTATATACAATACAATGAAGCTGTTCTGATTTGTTTGTGACTCAGTCACAGTATTATGTGACTCTGATACTGGACCTTGTATATTCCTGGACTATTGAAAATAAACCATTTTTGTACAACTACTGACTTTGCGTCATTATCAAGAGAATGGTTATATTGTGAGCACCATTTGATGAACTAAGCCCTAACCAAAGCAAGTCTCACACAGGATTAGGGGCAGAAAGTCCCTCGGTAGCCTGCTGAAAATGAAAGACATTTGAATAAATATTAAATAGAAATAAAGAGAAAATCAAAGATGCGAAAATAATCTTTTATTTCGTTTTGATCTGTTTTTAGCCTCATTAGAGGAGAGGTCATCTGTCCCCCTGTCCGCTTCTGTGGGTTCTCTAGAAACAGCGACGAGCGATAAAACGTACCTATAAGTTTCTTTCAGTGCATTCCTTGATTTCTCCTTGAAACAGTATATTGTTTCCTCGCCATCCCAAATTGTAGGTGGGAGGGGGTACTTTCTGCGAAGTCTATACTTGTCAACTGCACCCAATGAACGACCCCGAATACTCTCGGCTTGCTAGAAGAAGACAAACATGTACATCAGGCACAAACACTAGGGTGCTGTACCAATGTTCGCGAGAATGATAATAGACAAATCTTAATCTAATTAGCTAATTCAATTTTGCCACTATTTTTAGTTATTTGTATAAATTACCTTGGTCTTGTTAATGCGTTTTAAACTTGGTCTTTTGGTAGAATAAGATATTAATAAAAATTGAACATTTCAGGTAACTTTCTACTATCATTTTCAGTAATTTGACTTTATTTTCGCTTATTTCATATTCAGAGCATCTGAAAACTTTATCTATTTTTCGGTCTTTTTTTCTTCTAAAAATTTTTGCAAAGTTCGAAGTAACTCAGGTGAGAAAAATGGGTACTTATGCATTATACGGTAACCTACTCAACGCTACAGCTATATACTGTATAAGGAAACACTAAAGGAAACCAGTCAAACGGGTATTTGCAATAGACAAATGGATCGCAAAGCGTGGTTTCTCATTGAGTTTACAATATTTAAACTATTAATTTTTGGGATTTAGGGGGGAAAAGGTGCCTAGGTCAGGTTAGGCTACGTATTTAATATATGCTATGCTTTACCTGCCACCCCTCCCCCTCTAATGTGCAAATATATGGCCCAAATTTGTATCTAAACTATTATTAGATACAAACTGTTTTATTTTATTTCATTAGCATTAATCAAACTGGACTTCTTTCGTGGCTACCGTATAATTCATAAGTACCAAAAAATGAGATAACCTTTTTCTCTTACAGGAGAATCGAACATATAAAAACAGAACACATTTGTATGTTTCCTGTTCGCTTTTTAGTACAGCTGAATCAGTGTTAGTAAAACCCAACAGAAAAAAGAAAAAATGTCAATACTTCTTCTGCTATCAACAAATGATTGCAGCATACAAACCACCTGGGACCAACTCAGCAGCTTCCATTGTTACTCCATCTCATTCTTTTAAGAGCCTTGACCCCCTCCCACCCCCGATAGAGTTCCTACCTCATTTAAGATATACCTTGTGATCCTGTCCCGTCCCGTTCTTGACCGTCTTGCATTTCTTTTAAGTTTTCGTTAACCCCTAAAAGCACGAGTTTTGGCAACCTGTTATCCAACATTCATGAAGCAGACCTAGCGACATTTCTTTCGTTATAGGAAATCATCCAACACTTCCTGTCTTCTTCTCCCAGATTTCTTCAGGTACCCATTTAGAACCGGGTCGACTCGGGCTGAGCGCACATAGTCACACCGCTGACTCCCGTTCCAAATCAAATATTCAGTGACAACAGGACTCGAACCCCCTGTCCTCATAGACGAAAGATAAGACACAGCAAATTTTCGATCAAACAGTTCGTGGTAACGACCTGGCTCAATAGTAACCAAAACTCTAAAAACCGGAATTTTGATACTAAATAGATACATCAGTAGAATCAGATTTTTATATTGATTTCAAATATATAAGTTTCATCCAGTTTAGTCTTACCCGTCAAAAGCTAAGCGCCTGAGAATACTTGCCTTTTTTTAAACAAGGGGAAAACAACCCCTAAAAGTCATAGAACTTTAATAAAAATCGCACCATCAGATTCAGCGTATTAGAGAACTCTACCATAGAAGTTTCAAGCTCCTATCTGCAAAAATGTGGAGTTTTGTATTTTTTGCCAGAAGAATTTTTTTATTTTTTATTATTATTTCCCCAGGGGTAATCGTATCGATCCAGTAGTCCTAGAATATCGTTAGAGGGCTCATCTGAACGGAAATTAAAAGTTCTAGTGCCCTTTTTAAGTGACCAAAAAAAATTGGAGGGCAACTTGGCCCCCTCCCACACTCATTTTTTTCCCAAAGTTACCAAATCAAAATTTTGAGATAGCCATATTGTTCAGCATAGTTGAAAATCTAATAAATATGTCTTTGAGGATGACTTAATCCCCCACACTTCCCGGGGGAAAAGCTGCAAGTTAGGAACTTTGCCTATTGTTTACATATAGTATTGGTGAATGGGAAGTATACAGACGTTTCAAGAGGGATTTTTTTTTCTGGTTGGGGGGGGGGGGTCTGAGCAGGGGGTTACTGGGGAGGATGTTTCTTTTGGGGAAGGGACATTTCTATGAAGGGGGCACCGAATTTCCCAGCATTCATGGCCTAATCCAGGGGGGGGGGGTTACCCGGTTTGAACCCCCCCCTCCACCGAAATTTTTTGACCGACTCGAAAATAAGTCAAAAATTAGTAAAACCTAGGTAAAAATCAGTAAAATTAGTCAAAAACTGAGTCAAAAATTAGTAAAACACCCCCCAAAAAAGTCAAAAATTGGTAAAACCCCCTCTGAACAAAAATCCTGGATACGGCCCTGCCAGCATTATTTAAAAAACGATCAGAAATTAAATAAAAAAACAAGTTTTTTCAACTGAAAGTAAGGAACAACACCAAAACTTCAAACGAACAAAAATGGTTACGTATATGAGGGTGTTCACCTCCTATTTAACACCTCGCTCTTTATACTAAAGTTTTTTAGTACTTTCATAAGGTCTATTTATTCTAATTAAACGGTCTTTGTGATTCAGGGTTTCTTGATTCGAACCCAATTCCAACTTTGGTGTAAAGAGTAAGGTATTGACAAGGGGTAAACTCCCTAATATACGTAATAAAAACAAACAAATATAGAAGTTCGTTACGTAAGTTAATTCGTAAGTTACGACGGAACAAAATTTCGAGAAAGCCATAAAATTAATATGCAAATTTCATTCTAATTATTCATGAACGGTAAACCAAAATCAAAGCTGCATTAATTCAACAACATTCAGAAATTAAATAAAAAAAACAAGTTTTTTTAATTGAAAGTAAGGAGCGACATTAAAACTTAAAACGAACAGAAATTATTCCGTATATGAAAGGTGCTGAAAGTTTTTTATTGTTTTAAAAAATAGAGTTGTGAGAAAAAGTAACTTTAGCGTAAAGAGCGAGGCGTTGAGGACGGGACAGCTCCTTTCATATACGCAATAATTTCTGTTCGTTGTAAGTTTTAATGTCGCTCCTTACTTTCAGTTACAAAAAACTTGTTTTTTTTATTTAATTGTACAAAGAACTAACTACTAAAGTTGCTTCCTGCCTTAACTGCAGCAGTGTTCATCACACCAATATGCGTATCTGACTTTAGCGATCTACTCAAAAACAAATGTGTATTTATTTGTCTGTCATTCCGATAATTTTACAGCTAAATTATTCAAGCTAGACACATGAAATCTTTGCGGAATATTTTTGGAACCATAAAAACGAACATTAACCTATAAAAATCCCATACAAAATCAAAGCAAATAACAAAATGAAAGACAATTCAAAAACGGATTTGACGCCATGATAGCAAACGTGCGGTTGCCAAAGGTCGAAGTTGGCGACCGTAGTGAGGGATCCCATCCGAGGAAGATTACGTCAGAATATATTTGCAAGGGCCGAAGCCCAGAAACTCTGATATCCTGGGGCAAAAGCCCAAACTAGCTAACATAGCAACAACGACCTAAGGTAGATAGTTATGGAATAAGCATTATTCGAATAGTCTATGAGTTTCTTTGAACCATTTGAAGGCAGTAGCTAGAATTGAATTCTTTATTTCTGGCTGCAATTCTGCAAGACCAATGAACCGTCGAAACACCAGTTCTGGTAAGTTACACCAGTTAAGGTATGTTAGACGAGATACAGATAAATTAACGTTTATTCTCAAGAAACTATCAAAAGCTCATCAAACTATCAAAATTCAATTTTTGTGTTAAACAAAACAGAAAAAAAGAAACAAGAAAAATAACAGACAGTTGTTAAAAAATAATTAGTTTCAGACCCAGCGACGGATATGAACAATAGAGTATCATAAACCCTGTAGTAAAAATTAAAGTACTTACAGCGTAGCGTGAGTTGTACCAGATTTGTTGAAGTTCCAAATGAAACCGGTCGCTAAACTTATTGTTTTCCAGAAGCTTGTACACTTCGGAAAAGGCCTTCCAGTGGAATGCCACCCACACTCTAGCCCTAATTATCGTCTCTGAATTTGAAGCTCTCGGGTCTTTTAGAAGTTTTCGGACTAAAACAGTCAATCGGTCATAATCTTTGGATTGCAACAAAGCCTCGCACATGCAGTCAATCTAAAAAACAGAATCCTAGCTTAAAAAGGGAAGGGAAATTTATACATAGAAGAAAGAGAAGAGAGAGGAAAATTTAAGATATTTTTATATCAAAGATGAAATAGAGCATTCAGTTGCAGGTATAGTATGTACAGAGCCAAAAATAATATATATATATATATATATATATATATATATATATATATATATATATATATATATATATATATATATATATATATATATATATATATATATTTTACAAAATGCTATACTACATATGCTAAACTATACTATACGTATACGTATACTATATTTACTTTGCTATTTTCGCTTTTGCCTTTTTCCAGGTTAGAAATGACATAGATTTCCTATATGGAAAATTTACTACAGCCAATAAATACAGGAAAACTCTTACACGTTAGGGGGGGGGGGGGGCTACCAGTAATCTTAACCCACGCTGATAAACAGAGACATATTTCATATGCCATAATTGCCATATGACATATTTCAGTTGCCATAATTCATATGGCAACATTTTCTGATAAATTTCAACTCTTTACCGCACTTAGAGCATCTTTTTATGCTAAATTTGCTGTGAAAATCCGTTGATAGCATTATTAAGAAGATAACATTAGAATGGACAACCTCATTATTTTGGATCTCTGTAGTGTGGCTACTTTCACCGGAAGAATTTGCCCCCCGTACCAATTTGAGTTGTGTAGCTTACACCTACGTCGAATGGTCTCCCCATTCACCACGCAAATAAGGACACACAAGAGGTGTGTAAGGTAAACATTCAAGCCCACCTGAATAGTTTGAACTTTTTTGCCAGTTTTCCCACCTTGTTTCGCCCTAAGAAGATGAGCAACATAGTTAAAATAAGCGCCATCTTATTTTAATCACAAATGCTATGGTTTGAAAAATATAACATCGCTTGCGTAATAAAAAGCAGCTATTTGTTCTTTGATTGATGGTGTCCGACCGTCTCTTGGCAGGGTACGAAGAAGTGGTAGAGAATCCTCTAGATTCAGATGTTATAATCGTAAATAAAAAAATTTCAAGCCAAAATTTCAAGTCACTACTATAGAAGTGGGATCTCTTCTCAACATATAAACAGACCCCAAGCTTAACCCCTCCAAATCTCGGGAATTTCTCTCATAAGACAAGTTTGACACTCCTTTTTCCCATGCACAAATGCGGACCTTCTAGCATAAGCTCCTGAATATTGGGCTATTTCCACCCCTTATACTTTGGTGAATTTCATTTTAGAAATAGCTGAACGTTACATGAATTTAAGGGTGATACCTGCAGAGGCAATTTAAGGGAACAGAGGGGGTACTTGACCCGGATACAGAAATTTTAGGGGCACAAAATGTTAAATAAATAATTTAAAGGTTGTAATCATGTCGTAATTTCTGAATTTTTACTTTTATTTAAATAATATAGAGGGCGTGTTTAATAGATAAAAGTAATTAATAAACTATTAATTAATTAAATAAATAAGAATAAAGTAAAAAATGAAAACATTAAATAATAATAATCAAATTAAAGCAATAATTAAAAAATAAATTATTAATAAATTCAAAAAAAAATTTTGTTAGTAAATTAAAATTTTGTTAAAATTTGACCTGAACGTTTTTGGGAGACGGAGGGTAGCTAATCAAGATTTGGCCCAGCCACAGGAGAGGCCAGAACCGCCACTGGGCACCTGTTTAAAGGTAAGTTTGTAGGAATATTTCTGTGGGGAAGGGAAATGAAGAAGCTGAAAAATTTAACAGGAAATGCCCAGAGATCAGTGTTTCGGGGGAAAGGGCAGTGCCAGGCCCCAAGTTTCCACCCCTTACGTTTGTTCCTGCCTTCCGAGTAGTAAAAACTGAAGACAAAGGGTCATTATAAAATTAAGTTCTGTCTTTTATTTTGTTATTTTGAAATGGGGGCTTTATAATATAAGCTCCCGAGCTTGTGGCTATTTGTGCCCACTACACTGCAGGGAATTTAAGTTTAAAATTTCCCTATCGTTTCATGAATTCAAAGATAGTTACAATACCTGTTGAGCAGTAGAAACCGTGGGCTCAGTTCATTATTAAGTTTGGGTCTTCTTGTTTTTGTTGAAATGGGGGTCTTCTAAGTGCTTGGATATTCCTACCCATTACCCTTTAGAGGATTTATGTTTAGGAATACCCTGGTATTACATAAATTCGAAGTTAAATAAGGAATGTGCTGAGCAGGAGAAGCCGTAGGCAATAGTTTATTGCAAAGTTTGCTTCTGTTTTTTTTTATTGTATTTTTTTATTTTTATTAAATAAAAAAAACTTGTTTTTTCAACTGAAAGTAAGGAGCAACATTAAAACTTAAAACGAGCAGAAATTATTAGGTATATGAAGGGGGTTCCTCCCTTCTTCAAACCTCGCTCTTTATGCTAAAGTTTTTTAGCACTTCTAAAAAAGCTTCTTATTGTTCTAATTAAACGACCGTTGTGTTTCTGGAGTCATTCTTGAAGAATTAAGACAAATATTCAAACTAGCGTAAAGAGCGAGCTGTTGAAGAGGGGGCAACCCCCTTCATATACGTAATAATTTTTGTTCGTTCTGTGTTTTAATGTTGCTCCTTACTTTAAGTTGAAAACACTTGTTTTTTTTAATTTAATTTCTAATCGTTTTTTAAATAATGCCAGGAAATCTGGCCCCATCTTCACGGAGAAATACCCCCTCCCCAAGGAAATATCGTCATTTCAATCCCGACAATTCAATCCCGGTGAAAATTTACGCCAGACAATTATTCTTAACAACTCCGGGCCTAATATTGAGACGGAATAGAGAAAGTGAGACATAAAAAGAATTTTGTATAAGAATTCTGGCAAACTCTCCCAGTGTATAACTTCCCCTGACAAGTTCACCTCCTGGAAAATTCCCTCCCCATGGAAAATTCTCCCGTGGGAAAACCCCCAGCAGTAAATTCGTCCCTCCACCCGAAAATGTATGCACACTTCCCAATAACAAATACTATACGTATAATTTTGGCAAATTTTTTTACTTTAAGACATTTCCCCTGGTGCTGTAGGAGGGGGGGGGGGTAATTTTATATCGAAAGGCATAGTTATTGGGCCTTTCAACTATGATGAACATTCAACTATGATGAACAAAATGACTGTCTCAAAATGTTGACCGAACGATTTTGGGAACAGTGGCGGGGAAGGGGCCTAGTTGCCCTCCAATATTTTTTGTCACTTAAAAAGAGCACTAGAACTTTTAATTTCCGTTCAAATGAGCCCTCTCACAATATTTTAAGACCAATGGGTCGATACGATGACCCCTGGGAAAAACAAATAAGCACGCATCTGTAATCTTTTTTCTGGCAAAAAAAAAACTAAATTTCACAATTTCACAGATAAGAGATTGAAACCTCTGAGTAGAGTTTTCTGATACGCTGAAATCTGACTGTGATTTTCATTAAGATTCTACGGCTTTTAGGGTGTGTTTCCCCATTTTTCGAAAATCAAGCAAATTTTCTCAGGCTCGTAGCCTTTAATGGACAAGACAAAACTTAGTGAAGCTTGTATATTTGAAATCAGCATAATAAGTCGAATCTTTTGATATAAAATTTCGTTTTTTTTAAGTTTCGGTTACTATTGAGCCGGGTCGCTCCTTACTAATAGGCTAGTTTGTTACCACGAACTGTTTGAAACGGAAGGCTCCAGATATAAGCTTTCGAGAATACCTGCTTCTATATATCCCGAATTCTATCCCCTACACTTTAGAGAAATTAAATCTTGAAACATTCAAGCATTGCATAAATTCGAAGTTAGTTGCGATACCTGTGAGAAAACAAAAGACAAAAGTTCATTATCAAATTTTTATTTCTTCTTTTTTTTGTGGGAGGGGAAGGGCTACTCATATAGACTAAGGGACTTCTTCGTATAAGCTTCTAAGTATATGGCAGCTTCTACAAACTTATACTTTAGAAATTTAAGTTTAGAATTACCCTAGTATGACATGAATTCGAAGTTGGTTACGATACCTGTTGAGTAGTAAAAACCGGAGGCAAAAGTTCGTTATCAGGAATCAAAACTGGGTCCGTTTCTGATAAATAATTTCCAGTAGCATAGTCACAAGAGCTAGCTCGATTCTCTGCCGAAATTGGACTGGGAAGCTCCTGAGTGCTTGAATTTGGACTAGAACAACTATCACTATCATCCCGTTTAGAGAGAGAACGATCTAGCGAATCGGAATAACATTTTTGCTGATATTCATATCCGTGTTCTGGTCGAAAACTATTTAAACACTCTTCACGGTAGTAGTGGCCGGCCACCTCCATTTCCAACAAGTAGAATTCACTCAATTAAATCTGAAACTAACCTGATCTACGAGATAATCAGGTCTCAAGTGTGACATTCGCTTCCTCGCTCTGATTGGATATCTCTAGAGCCAATAGACTCCTCGGAGGATTCTAACAAGTTGTAGAAAGGGACAGATTATATGAAAGTGTTCTATTACAAAAGTGTAACAGGTAAATTAAAGAAGCAATTAAAGGCAATCATTTCGAAAGAGCAATAATGGTTGGGTGATCAAAAGATATAACAGAAAACAGTGAAGTTAAAATTAATTGAATGAGATGAAGCTTTCCAAAACACAATATTGTCCCAGATAGTTCAAGTAGCAGGAATCGGTCAGAGCAAAAAAGGGCAAGATAGGGGAAGGGGTGCTGATTTCTGGTTTAAAATATTAGTAGATAATAGACGAAGAACTTAAAATATTTAAGTAGGTAGGCATTTTAGCAGGATGCACTTTGCGACCAAGCACAAAGGGCGCATCAACGATTATTTTTTTGTTTTGGGGGAGGGGGGTAATTCCAAACAAAAACTTCAAAAAACGCATAAAAAATTTTTATATATACATTTTTGTCGCTTTTTTACGGGTCGGCCAAAAATTTAAGGAGGGGGTTCAAACCCTATAATCCCCCTTCTCCCCGAATACGGCCTTGCCATGTGCCTACCGAAATCTCAAGACAACTATGATTGTTGCTACAATTTCTTGTGTATTCGGCTTCAGTTCTCCAGTTTTTGCATTATTTTTTTTTAATTGAAAGTTTTTTTCTTTTTTTTTCTTTTTGATCTCCCCCTGAAAGACAATCCTGAATACGGGTGAGATACACAATGCTGAAAATCTACTTTGTTTTGGTGTCTAACCAGCCCATGGCACCGGTTGGGGGAGGGAGAGTAGCTGACCCTTTTGATAAAATAAAAATACACAAATAAAATGTGAAAAGGGGAAAATATGAGCTAGTACCAAAATTATAAACATTGCCATATAAATCACTGGCGGATCCAAGGAGGGGAGGGTGACGGAGGGACCCCGGTAACTCCCAAGACTTTTTCTGCCGCCCTTTCTGTTTTGTTTTTCTTTTTTTACTCTTTTTTTAGAATAAATTTGTCGATTTGGTCAATTATTGGCACCTTTGTCACATGACCCCTGCCCACAAAGATTTTGCTATTTGGCACCCTTGTCACATTGGTCCTCCCCAAAATTTTGCTCTAGATCCGCCCCTGATTTAGATCGCGGTAAAACAAAACGTCTGGCGGTCCTTGCCCCCCCCTCGTGAAATCTCCCGTTGGCACTAACAGGCCTGCCTAATTAGAAAATCTTTTTGCACTTAGAATTCATGGTGGCATTTGCGCTTTTGAATTATGCACCTAAAGAGAACCAGGACGATATTTACGGTATTTGGGGAAGGACTAGGGATCCATGCTCCCTTAGATATGCACATCCTTAAAATACATCTTGAAAAGTGGAAACTATCCTGAATATGGTATTGAAAATGAAGGTCTCAATACTCTTTCAGCATTCAGATTTTACATGTTCATCATGTGACCTGTTTTTTGTTGTTTATTCTGATTTATTACTAATGACATCAAATCTGATAATGCGTGGCCAAAGCATTTTCTTCTTTTCTTTCAGCTCCCTTAATATTAACCGAGGGGCCACAGATATAATTCGTTTTTTTCTTTTATAAAAACACAAGAAAACGACATGAACAAAAGAGACTTAAAAAATAATTAATTGAAGCCAACTTTTACTTCATTAAAGGACGTATTTTAAACAAAGTCCATTTCTAAGAAAAACAAAGTCCATTTCTTTGTTCAAACTGGAGGATTTATGGCAATCTTCAGCACCTTAAGAGATCTATACAGACTAAACTAGATATCGAAACTTGAAAAAAATGAGCAGGTTAAGTTGATTGCTCTTGAAAAAGTACTAAGTTTTTTTTAAAGCTTCCTCCCAGTTATGCACTAAAATCAAGTTGAAACGCCAATAATCTCTTAAATTTATAAGAGATTTACCTCCCATAAGGAAGAAAACTACAAACAAGCAGTATCATATTATTATTAATATAAAAATATATAAGTAGTTAGACAGGGAAGCAGAGGACCTTTGCTGCCAAGCACCGGGTGCAAATCCAAGGTTTGTGTGTGCGTGTGGGGGGGGGGGGGGTAGGGGTTCAAATAAAAACTTAAAAACGCATCAAAATTTTGTTTATATGCATTTTTGCTACGTTTTTACTAATCGGTCAAAAATTTCAGGGGTTTTCAAACCCTGTAATCTTCTTAATATTCACCGAGGGGCCACAAATATAAGGAAGTAAACTATGAAATAGCTGTAGTGCTGTTATTATTAATATCCATTTTTAAATAATGCAAAAATACTAAAATTATATTGAAATGTTAATTAAGTATTATTAAAACGAAAGGCATCTGTACTATTTCCATGTAGAGATGTTATATGTTTCTTTCGTGACTTACACTTTTTTTTTTTTACATATTCTAGGCTGCTGCCAGGAATAATAAATGTGGCAGTGTTTCTAAATGTGGCATGTCATAAATGTGGCATGAACGTTTCTTTCTTTCCTTTCAGTTCTCGTCCTTTTCGTCCTTTCAATTTCTTTCCTTTCAGTATGAATCGACGGGTCACGGATTTATTGAAATAAACTAAAAGCAAACAATTATCCAAAAACATTATTATTAATATTACCATTAAAATAAAATTAAAGTAATGTAATTATGTTGAAGTAAAATTGAAATATTGTTATAAAAAAGCATCTGTGCTCTTTTTATTTAGAGATTTTAGATGTTTTTTGTGTGACTTTTATTTTTATATATGTTTTTTTTTTTATTCTGGGTTGCGTGTAGAAACACCAAATATGGCAGTGGGTAGCCTAAGCTTTCATTTATTTTATTTTTTTTAATTGGGTATATTATTAGTCAAACAACCATGAGTTTAGTGAAAGAAACTAAAATTAAACAATTACCATAAAATATTATTCTAAAAAACCATTACTAAAATAGAAGTTCTAAACCTTATGATTGTAGTTCTAAACCCTATGATAAGTAGGGTTATAAACCCTATGATTTCTAAGAGCCAGAATATAATAACGCTTTCTATAAGAACCTTATATGCCCCCAGGGCAAAACTTACAACCCTTAACCTGAGGGGGTTCTAAAACCTATGATTTCTAAGAGCCAGAATATAATCTGTACTTTACTGAAAAAAACTCAAATGAATTTACTGAAAACAAATGTACATTGTCAGTTTAATATACATATACTGATATTTATTCCTTAAAATCTTAATTAATTTTTGATTTCTTAAAGTTATAAAAGTGAAAACATTTAAAAGAATTTTTTCAGTAAAGTACAAATTATATTCAGGCTCTTCGAAAGCATAGGGTGTAGAACCCTACTCAGATTAATTTCTGATTTTTTCGAACTAGACATACTGTTATTTCTGTTTGTTTATGGGTTTATTTACTAATTGATACAGATTTGGGAATATCGTGTGTATGGAAACGTACTGTTTGCTTCCCTACACCGGTTACGGTCTGGCTGAGAGCCTTCCTTTTGTTTTATAAGCATATTGTTGGGAAAATGTCTCTTTTGATTGATTTCTATTCGTTTTATATTGACATAGTCTTTTTCAGGGAGAAAGAATGAGCCTCTTCTGAAGTTAAACAAGCATCCCTTCCATAAAAGCCATTAATACCCCTTGGGCATAACTTACAACTCTTGCCCCCAGTCTCTGGGGTTTGTTTCAACCCCAAAAGCCTTGTCACATGATATTTAGACTATTTTGAATAGAATGGATATCTCAAAATTTCTATTAGACGCACTTCGGGACAATATGACGTGTGTAGAGGGGAGAGGATAGCTGCCCTCTGCTCACTTTGACTCTTAAAAAGGGCACTAGAGTGTCTGATTACCAATCCAATGAGCCCGATTTGAAGTTTATATGACCACACTTTCTAAAAAAAACCTATATGTCCCCAGGACAAATCTCACAACCCTTGCCCTGAGGGCTGGGGGATTTGTTATCCTCAAAGACATAATTTCCAGACCTTTCTGATAGGCTTAACAAAATGGCTATATCAAAATTTTGATTGGAACTGTTTAAGGAAATGATAGGCGTGGTGGGAGACATTTGCCATCTGATCCCTTTCGACAAATAAAAAGGGCACCAGCCCTCTCAATTTCCAATTTAATGATGCCCTTTTGAAGTTTCTACGACAACGCTATCTATAGAAACCTTATATGCCCCCAGGGCATAACTTACAACCTTTACCTTCAGGGCTTTCGGGGATTTGTCATCCTCAAATACATAATTTCAAGAACTTTCAACTACATTGTACAAAATGGCTATATTATATAAAACTTTGATTGAATATGTTTGGGGAAATGGTGGGCGTCAGAGGGGGATTAGTTGCTCTCCATTCACTTTCGACTATTAAAAAGGGCACTATCCCTTTCAATTTCCAATCAAATGAGCCCTTTCTGAAGTTTCTACGACAAAAATTTATATAAAAACCATATATGACCCCAGGGCATAACTTACAACTCTTGCCCTGAGGGTGGGGGGGGGGGTTGTCATCCTGAAAGACCTAATTTTCAGAACTTCCAACTACATCGAACAAAATGAATATCTCAAAATTTCGATTGGATGTGTTTGGGGAAACGGTGGGCGTGAGAGGGGGGTTAGTTGTTCTTCAATCACTTTTGACTATTAAAAAGTGCTCTAGTCTTTTCAATTTCCAATTGAATGAGCCCTTTTGAAGTTTCTACGAGAACTCCTTTTATAAAGACTTCATATACCCGCAGGGCATAACTTACAAACCTTGCCCTGAGGGCTGTGGGGGGGGGGTTCTCAAAGACCTAATGTCCAGAACTTTCAACTAAGTTGAAAAAATGGCTAACTCAAGATTTTGAGAGGATGTGTTTGGGGAAATGGTGGGCATGAGAGGGGGGTCACATTTCCTGTAATTACTGTTAACTATGAAACAAGACCTTAGCCCTCTCAATATACAACCCAATAGGCCCTTTTTGAAATTTTTACGACAATGTTTTTTGTAAAACCTTATATACCCCCAGGGTATAAAATACAACCCTTGCCCTTAGGGCTGTGAGGGGGTTGTCATCCTCAAAGACAAAATTTCCGGACCTTTCAACTACGTTGAACAAAATGGTAATCTCAAAATTTTAGAAAATTGCTATCTCAAAGTTTGGTTGAATGTGATTGGGAAAATGGTGGGTTACCTGCCATCCAATCACTTTCGACTATTAAAAAGGGCACTAGCCGTTTCAATTTCCAATCGAATGATTCCTTTGAATGATTCCTGAAGTTCCTACGACAACGCTTTCTATAAAAGAGAAAACCTTATATGCCCCCAGGGCATAACTGACAACCCTTGCCTTGAGGTCTGTGGGGGGAGTGTCATCTTAAAAACATAATTTCCAGACATTTTAACTACGTTGAACAAAATGGCTATTTCAAAATTTTGATTGGATGTGTTTGGGGAAATGGTGGGTGTGAGAGGGGTGTTAGTTCTACTCCAATTGCTTTCGACTATTAAAAAGGGCACAAGCCCTTCTAATATACAATCGAATGATCCCTTTTAAAGTTTCTACAACATCACTATCTATAAAAACCTTATATGCCCCCATGGTATAACTTATAACCCTTGCCCTGAGGGCTTTGAGGGGGTTATCATCCTCGGAAACCTAATTTCTAAAACTTTTAACTATTGTGAACAAAATGGCTATCTAAATATTTTGATTGGATGTGTTTGGGGAAAAGTTGGGCGTGAGAGGGGGGTTAGTTGCCCTCAAATCACTTTTGACTATTAAAAAGGGCACTAGCCTAAGCTCTCATTTATTTCATTTTTTTAAATTGGGTAATATATTATTAGTCAAACAACCATGAATTTAGTGAAAGAAACTAAAATCAAACAATTACCATCAAATATTATTCTAAAAACCATTACTAAAATAGTAGTTCTAAACCCTATGATTGAAATTATAAACCCCATGATAAGTAGGGTTCTAAACCCTATGATTTCTAATAGCCAGAACATAATAACGCTTTCTATATAAACCTTATACGCCCCCGGGGCAAAACTTTCAACCTTTACCCTGAGGGCTGTGGGGGGAATGTCATCCTCTTAGATATAGTTTCTGGACCTTTCAACTACTTTGAACAAAATGGCTATCCCAAAATTTTGATTGGATGTGTTTAGATAAATGGTGGACATGGAAGGGGTGTTAGTTGCCTTCCAATCAGTTTTGACTATTAAAAACGGCACTAATTATTTCAACTACCAATCAAATGAGCCCTTTTTGAAGCTCCTACGACAACGCTTTCTATAAAAAAAAACCTTATATGCCCCCAGGGCATAATTTACACCCCTTGCCCTGACGGCTGTGGGGGGGGATATGTCATCCTCAAAGTATCAACTTCCAGAACTTTCAACTACGTTGAAAAGGTATCTCAAAATTTTTATTGGATGTGTTTGGGGAAAAGATGGGCGTGAGAGGGGGGTTAGTTGCCCTCCAATCACTTTCGACTAATAAAAAGGCCACTAGCGCTTTGAATTTCCAATCGAACGAGCCTTTTTTGGAGTTTCTACGACAACGCTTTCTACAAAAATCTTAGATGCCCTCAAGGCATAATTTACAACCCTTGCCCTGAGGGCTGTGGTGGAGTGTTCTCCTCAAAAACATAATTTCTATCAGGAAATCAACTACGCTGAGCAAACTGGCTATCTCAAAATTTTGATTGGATGTGTTTGGGGAAATGGTGGGCATGGAAGGGCTGTTAGTTACCTTCCAATGACTTTCGACTATTAAAAAGGGCACAAGCCACTCGAATTTCCAATTGAATAACCCCTTTTTGAAGTTTCTACGACAACTCCTTCGATACGAAGCGCCTTGGTCTAAGACCAAGAAACCAAAAAATAAATAATACATTGTGCCAACATCGTTCTTTACTTAGGCAGCGCTATTGCGCTACCCATGAAAAAACAAAGTATCACCTCATGAATTGTAGAAACATAGAAATACTGATGAGAGGACACAATAAATTATTTATGTAGTCATCGAGCGGTTTCAACTCACAAAAATAAAGAGGAGGGGGGACAAACCTATTTTTATAAAATCTAGGGGGACAATGTTGCCTTTTTTCAATTTTATGTATTAGAATACTAAAAACACATGTTTTTTTTAACTCAAGTAAGGCCAAAAAAGCTAGGGGAAAGAAGTTCCCTATTATCCTTTCCCTCCACTGACGCCGTTGCAACCACCAGGGTATACTTTGAGTTTTTAGTGTAGTGCTAGTTTTGTATAATCCTACGACCGTAAGATAACCAGCAATTATCAGAAAATCCCCAACCATTTCACAGTTTTAGTTAATTCTTCGCCCTACCCTCTAACATCTGTCATTACTAAGATAATAATGAAGTAAAACATTAAATTTAAAATACTACAACTAAGAATACCCAAACAGTTTATTTTTGATTAACCCCCGACCTCATTAGAAGCCTAATGCTCACTCAAGAGCAAAATAGTAAGAAGCCTGTTTAAACTTGGAGTTAATCTTGGCTCCAAGACTTATCTTTTTATTCTAATTTAATCTGGGGATTTACGGAAGAAGCTATGGATCACCCCGTATTAATGCCCACTAAGAACGAAAAAGTAGGTAAATAGCGCGGAAAATACAACATATTTTAGGAAAAAAGTAAAAGTCTTGGGATTTATTTAGAAAGCAAGGATTTCCTGCCAGAATTTCGGATGCAAAACATTCAAAGGCTTAATAGCCTTTGAATGATCCTAGAAACTCGTGTTGCTTATTACCACCAAGAGCTATAAAAACAGCTTACCTCTGAACAATGAATAAGAAAAACAATGGTGATCCTATTTTTGCCTTGAATATCCCCTGACAAGGGATTATATCAAACAGTTGCTTTTTCCGAAAGTCTGCAACATAGCTAAATGGTTGAATCAATGTGTGTCTATCGTTTAGCGAGTTCAAAGGGAACAGTCTAACAATAGGGCAGAAAACATACTAGAATGTTGTTGTTTGTTATATTACTTTAGTTACTAGTAAATAAGCGACATCAAGAAAAATAAAGGGCCAGTCAATGTAAAGTGGCATTTACGCTATGTGCGTCATTTTCTATACTAAGCAGGTAAGTTACGTACAAGGGCCAAGGGTGGTTCAAGGAGAGGGACAGATGGGACACTTACACCGAGTTGAGAAATTTTAGGGGCGCATAATTTTAAACAAAATGTCTCCGTCGCATAGCAGGGATCACCTACACCGACTGAGTATCCAATGAAGGCCTCCGTAAACTCCTCCACTACTCATACACTATCATGGACCGAATTAGAAGTCAGCAACTCCGCTGGTTTGGTCATATCTAACGAATGTCATCAAATCAACTCCCCAAAATCACGTTTGAAGTATAGTACACGACCTCGTGGCCAACCTCGCAAGAGATATTACGACAACTTCAATGGCCAGAACCTCCCCCAATTCCTGCGTCTTGCACCAGATAGAACCGAATACCGTCGCCATATTCAACAACTAGTGAGAAGAGAAGAAGCCCCAATGCAGCCACAAAGGCCGGATGGGATATAAGTCAAAGTAAGTCATAACTTCAAACAAATAATCCAACGAATACAATTTTTCAAATTCTATTAATAAAGTAGGAGGCACAGTTAATGAATAAAATAATTAATAACTTAATAAAACGAAAATAAATTAAAGAATAGTTTAATTATAATTAAAATAATTAAGTTAAAGTAATTAGTAATAATTAAATTATTAAAATAATAAAAAAAGAAATAATTAAAACAAATTATTAATTAATTAATAAATTGAAAATAGTAAATAAATGAAAATTTTGTTAGACTTTGGCCTGGAAATTTAGTGGTAGACGAAGGGGGGGCTAATCAAGATTTCTTCCAGGGTGCAAGAGAGGCCAGAACTACCATTGGTTACGTAATGTTAACCGTAAGATTTAACACTTCAATAAGTTCTGTCAAACCTAGCAAACGTAAAAATATACAAAACCATCATAATCATCTTAGAAACTCATCACAGTGTTCGTAAGCAAAATATTCAAAAATTAATATTTTGGAATGGAGATGCACACTCAAGCTGCGATCAAGCGTGAAAGGAAAAGACTGTTAATTTATTTTCAAAGTTTATTAATTCCTCATTCAGATATTTTCATTTCGTTGCTGCTACATTGAAATTTTCCTTAACATAACATAAGCTTGCTTAATTTAAAATTCTATGAGCTTGAGTCTACTTGGTTCTGCTTAAGTTACGGACAAAATTCGATCCGTATGATAATAGAGCGTAACGTAAAGTCGTTATTTATGCTAGTGCGAACGGTCCTATGGCATATTGTGAAACCACCATAGTTCTTTAATGATATATTTTTTTGTCAAAGTTTTACTATTTGAATGAGCTGCAAGTTTATAAGTGGAATAACTGTATTTTGAACTAAAACTTACAGGTCAATTTTTGTCGGTATTAATTTAAACGATTAGAACCAGCGGGCATTGCCGGTAATAATTATTATCATTGGGATTCATATAGGCTGTTCAGGCTAGATATATAAATTTTAGCCAGAAGAGCCTTAGTTTAAATGAAAGCCGGCTCTAAGATTTTGTACTAAGCAAGTATTAAATCCAAGTTTTTTTCTTTTTCTCCAAACTAAGCCAATCCTGGGTGCAAGTTAAGGTGCAATTTGAAAATTCAAAAACTTCAAATATGGCCCATTTTATTGTAGTGGCTCTCCGTCCACCAGACAAAAAGGGGTTCCAAGATTTTTTTTTTTCAAGAAAACCCTCTTTATATTTGTTCTCCTTACTCCTTACTGTGTACGGTTAGTTCATGTTAGGGTCTCATGATCGTTAGAAAAATTACGAAGACAATAGGCTAGTTCTGGATGATGTATTCGCAGACATTTCATTTTATGGATAAGAATGGAAAGATGGACTAACAAAATGTACAAAACATAGTGCCTACGATGAACTTGGAAGTCTTTCTCAATGGGATTCTAGTAAGGGTAATTCTTTACTTTTTTGGAACTGTCAAGGGTTTTGATCAGCGAAATGTTCACTCCTGTTGGTAATGGACTGTCTTAATCCAACCTTTGCTTATAGGCCTATATGAAACTTTTTTAAATGCCGTGAAAGTAAATGTAATGGATTTTTCTGTTCCAGGGTATAAAGTTGACTATAAAGGTCGTTCTCTTATGCAGAGAGGAGGACTAGCAGCTTTGATTAGAAGTGAAGTGGATTATAATGTAAGGGATGACCTTTCACTCTCGCTTGAAGGTAAAGTCGAAACTCTCTTTATTGAAACAATGTCGTCAAGCTCGGAAAATATGATAATGGGAATAGTATGTAAAGTACCATCATTTTCAGACAATGATATCATAGAAATTTTTGAAAGTGTTTTCTATAGTTACAAGAGAAAATAAAAAGACAGTAATAATGGGTGATTTTAATATTGATCTGTTGAATACACATAACTGTGTTGATTTCCTTAACATAATGTTGTCGTCTTATTTATACCCTTTAGTATCAATTCCCACGAGAATTACGCAGTCTTCGGCAACTCTAATAGATAATTTTTTTTTTTGATGGCCAATTATTTAAAAGATTGTTCGGCTGACGTTCTTATTAATGTTGGATCAGACCAACTTATGTTGATTGGCAAACTTGACATTTTAAATATCAGGCCACCAAAAAATAAGCTTAAATATCGAGATTTATCAGAAAATAGTTTAAGAAAATTAGCTGATTTTTCGAAATTTTTTAAAAGTAAGTGTGCAAATGAGGCTTATAATTTGTTTCTGGATACATTTCTTACGGAGCTTGATAAATGGTGTCCAATTAAACAGGTAAGAAAGAAAAAAAATATTCCATGGAAGGAATGGATGACGACGACTGGTATCCTTGCTTCTGTAAAAATAAAACATAATTTAAAGATTATCTAAGAGGGTGGCCGGCATTTACCCCCCTTGGATACATTTCTTACGGAGCTTGATAATGGGTGTCCAATTAAACAGGTAAGAAAGAAAAAAGATATTCCATGGAAGGAATGGATGACGACGACTGGTATCCTTGCTTCTGTAAAAATAAAAAATAATTTAAAGATTATCTAAAAGGGTGGCCTGCGTTTATCCCCGTGGCGAATACCCCCCCGGAAAATACCCCCAGCGAAAAATACCCCCCCCCCCCAAAAAAAATACCCACCGTGGAAAATAAGGCTTTCCAAGTTTGAGAATTTTATTTGACTTTTATTTTTTTAATTTGCGTAGGAGGTGGGATTTTGGTACTTGTGTATTATGCCCCACTCACTCAAGTTTACGCTGTGTAAAATTCGAAAACACACTGATTTTTTTTTTTAGCTTCTTCGTTACTTTAGAAATAAATTTGCGCTGTAGATTTGCACATTAGGGGGGGGGGGGAGCATAAAGGGTTTGCATGCAAAATGCGTTTGGTACAATTATTCTGCATGTTAGATAGATAGACAAATAAGTGTATTTTAAAGCCAAATATACGGCCATGAACAAAGTAAAGTAACATAAATGAATATAGTGGTTGGGAGAATTTTAAATAGTTTCCAGGAGATGAAATTTTAAGAAGAAATTTTACACTGGGTGAATTTGCAAGAAATCATATACGTAATTTCTTTATGTCTTGCTTTCTCTTTGCCGATTTAATTTTACGCGTGGGGTTGTTAAGGGTAATTGTCCGGGGTAAATCTTCGCCAGGATTGAATTGTCCAGAGGATATTTCTATGAGGAGGGGTATTTTTCGTGGGGAGGGCATTTTTGGGGGGTTAAACACACACACCACCCCCCCCCCCCCCATTCACTATATTCATTTATCTTAATTTACTGTGTTCATGGCCGTATATTTGGCTTTAAAATATACTTATTTGTCTATCTATCTAATATGCAGAATAATTGTACCAAACACATTTTGCATGCAGACCCGTTTTGCTTACCCTTCCCCCCTAATGTGCAAATCTATAGCGCAAATTTATTTCAAAAGTAACGAAGAAACTAAAAAAAAACCGGTGTGTTCACGAATTTTACACAGCGTAAACTTGAGTGAGTGGCACATAATACACAAGTACCCAATTTCCATCCCCATACGGAAATTAAAAATGGGAGGGCATTTTTTTGGGGTTAAACACCCCCCCCCACCATTCACTATATTCATTAATGTTATTTTACTGTGTTCATGGCCGTATATTTGACTTTGAAATACACTTATTTGTCTATCTATCTAATATGCAGAATAATTGTGCCAAAATATTTTGCATGCAGACCCATTATGCTTACCCCCCCCCCCATAATTTGCTAATCTATAGTGCAAATTTGTTTCTAAAGTAACGAAGAAAATAACAAAAAAAAAACAGTGATAAAACTCAAATAAAATTCTTAAATTTGGAAAGCCTTACTTTCCACGGGGCTATGGGGGGGTATTTTACGGGGGTATTTTCCGCGGGGGATATTTTCCGGGGGGGTGTTTTCCGGGAATATTTTCCACGGGGGATATTTTCCGCGGGGGGATATTTTCCGAGGGGGAGTATTTCCGCGGGGGGATATTTTCCGGGGGTGGATTCGCCTAGAACCATCTAAAAGACCCCACGGATCCGAAACTCCAGATTTTCAAAGAATACAGAGATCGACTGAATAAAATAAAAAGTATGCTGAAAATCATATTATGAAAAGGAATTTGATCAAGTTAAAAGAAACCTGAAGAAGACCTGGACAAAAATAAATGAAGTACTGGGCCATAAAAAAGAGAAGGAGCAAATAAAAAAGATAGACTTTTGGTAATGAAATTGTTAATGATCCGAATGAAATTGCGGAAAATTTATGCAAGTATTTTTCAGAGAAAGGTTCAAAACTGTGCCATGAAGCTGCTAAAAGATCATTAAGCCCCCCTGTCCCCAAACTCCCACCTCGAAATGTAACTTCTGAATTCCTGTTTACGGAATATGATGAAAATGAAATAAATGAAATAAGTACGAAAATGAAATCACAATCTTGTGGAATTGATAAAGTGTCGCTATAAATAGTTAAAGCAACTAAAAAACTGTCATCCCTATTTTAGCTAATTTAATAAATTTGTCATTTGAAAAAGGAACTTTTCCAGAAAGGCCTAAAGTGGCACGTGTATTACCCCTTCATAAAGGAAAGTCAAAAATGGCCAGAGCAATTACCGGCCCATGTCCATTCTGCCTTTTTTTGCAAAGATTTATGAAAAAGCGGATCATAAAAAAAATATATAATTATATCCTGAAGTGGGATATACTTTGCAAAACGCAGTTCGGTTTTCGGGAAGGACTTTCAACGGATCTTGTCATTTTAAAATTGGTTGATTGGGTGAACGATGCATTTGATAAAGGCCTAATAACGGCAGCATTATTGTTAGACATTAAAGAAACATTTGATACTATTGATCATGACAAATTAGTTCAGATTCTCAAGTCAATAGGGATGCATAACGTACCTTTAAAATGGTTTCATTGGTATTTTAGTAATAGACCGCAAGTTCTGCATAATGTAAACCTAAGATCTTAGCTCCATTTTATACCCTGTGGAGTGCCACAAAGGTCAATACTGGGACCCCTACTTTTTTATTTATGTTGACCTAGTAAAATATTATTTTTCTGAAGCCAGCATAATACTTTTTGCAGGCGATACACTTCTTTTTGTTGCATGTGAAAATCTACCTTTTTTGTTTACAAAAATGGAAGCAGCTCTCACTGAATTTGGCTGATTCGAACTATTTACACTGAATTACAGTAAGACAAATTATGTATTATTTTCTAGAATATCGTCAGTTCAAACAGATCTAAAATTAAAAGTAGCTAATAACATTATAAATAGAGCTAAAACCAGTGAGATATCTTGGATTTGTAGTTGATGAGAATCTTTTGTGGAAAGAACATGCAAAATTAATAGGCAATAAACTTTCAAGGTCACTTGGGGTTATCCGCTGTCTTAAATTTTGTTTCCTTAACAAAATCCTGAAAATGATTTACCATTCTATTTTTCATCCCCATTTGTCTTACGGCAGCTCCATAAGGGCAAGTAACTTCATTTCTTGTTATAGAAGAGTTCAAATCATCCACAATAAGGTAGTTCAAATTATATCACCTGTTCAACACACAGATGACATCAGTCTTCATTTCAAATTTACCAAGATATTTGATGTATCCAAGACTCGAGATTTCAGGACGGAAAATTTTTGTTTCAAGTATTTCAATGACCTCCTTCCATCTTCATTTCAAAATCTGTTTACATCAAATCAAGATTTGCACACTTACGACACACGACATTCTTGTAACATAGCCCAAGAAACGCCCTCTACGAAAAGAGCTTTTTTTAATTAGATTTTTTTTGCACCGATTATTTGGAATTCACTCCCCTTAGACATCCGGAATTCAAACAATCTTATATCCTTTGAGCGAGCAGCGAAGGGTCATTACAGAAAAGTGTTTAGTGCTGTCCTCTTCCAGTTCTGTTTTTTCTCCCCATTCCCCCCTTTTTTCTCGTTCCCTATTGTTTTCTCTCTCTCTTCTTTTTTTTTTACCTTTAAAGTTGAAACCATAGGCTGATTTATTTATTGGTTTACTTTTCTCCTCTTTTTTTTCTTCTTGATACATTCAGTTAATTTGTTGTTTCTGTTTGTTTTTAATTAATATTAGTTAATGTCCTGCCCTAGCCAAGCAAAAATGTGTCTCGGTGTTGAAACCCATTCCAGTGGCAAAGATATATATGCTTCATTGGAGGCAGGTTAGGTCGGAGATGGGGCTCAAATGTTTTTGAAAATATAGCTCAAAGACCATGTCTTATTTCAGGTACTTTATACCAAAATGAAGTAATATTATTCAGAACGCAATCCTCTTTTAAAATTTTTTTTTTTAATTTGAATCCTTAGAAAGAACACAAATCTCGTGAAAACCTTGAAAGCATTGATTTCTCCCCTGTGAAGCTATGGAAATTTTTATATAAGCTCTTTTATTTCAGGCATAATGATACAGAGCTCATATATATATATATATATATATATATATATATATATATATATATATATATATATATATATATATATATATATATATATATATATATATATATATATATATATATATATATATATATATATATATATATATATATATATATATATATATATATATATATATATATATATATATATGTTAGTTTCCCCCACACCCATCATTCCCCCAAACACATCCAATCAAAATTTTGGCATAACTATTTCGTTTCGCGTAGTTTATTCCCAAACATACAATATCGTTTTATGGAGAAAACTTCCCCAAAGCCCTCAGAGCAGGGGTTTGAAGTGAGGCCCGGAGAGTATATAACGTTTTTATAGAAGGCATTGTCGTAGAAACTTCAAAACAGGCTTATTCAATTGGAAATTCAAAGGGCTAGTGCCCTTGTTTATAGTCGAAAGTGATTAAAGGGCAACTACCCCCTCCCCCGCCCCACATTCCCCAAACACATCCAATCAAAATTTTGAGATAGCTATTTTGTTCAGCGTAGTTGATTTCCTAATATAAAATAGCTTTTTGAGGAGGACACTCCCCCACAACCCTCGGGGCAAGGGTTTTAAGTTATGCCCTGGGGGCATATAAGGTTTTTATAGAAGGTGTCGTCGTAGAAACTTCAAAAAAGACTCATTCAATTGGAAATTCAAAGGGCTAGTGCCCTTTTTAATAGTCGAAAGTTATTGGAGGGCAACTAGTCCCCTCCCACGCCCATCATTCCCCAAAACATATGCAATCAATTTTTTTAAATAGCCGTTTTGTTCAGCGTAGTTTATTTCCAGATAGAAAATATCTTTTTGAGGAGGACACTCCCCCACAACCCTTGGGGCAGAATTTCAAGTTATGCGCTGGGGTATATAAGGTTTTTATAGAAGGGATTGTCGTAGAAACTTCAAGAAAGGCTCATTCTATTGGAAATTCAAAGGGCTAGTGCCCTTTTTAATAGTCGAAAGTGATTGGAGGGCAACTAGCCCCCCCCCCCACGCCCCGCATTCCCCCAAACACATACAATCAATTTGTTTAAATAGCCGTTTTGTTCAGCGTAGTTTATTTCCAGATAGAAAATATCTTTTTGAGGAGGACACTCCCCCACAACCCTTGGGGCAGAATTTCAAGTTATGCCCTGGGGTATATAAGGTTTTTATAGAAGGGATTGTCGTAGAAACTTCAAGAAAGGCTCATTCTATTGGAAATTCAAAGGGCTAGTGCCCTTTATACTAGTCGAAAGTGATTGGAGGGCAACTAGCCCCCCCCCACGCCCATCATTCCCCCAAAAACATACAATAAAAATTTTAAGATAGCCATTTTGTTCAGCGTAGTTGTTTTCCAGATAGAAAATATATTTTTGAGGTAGACACTCCCCCACAACCCTCGGGGCAAGGGTTTTAAGTTATGGCCTGGGGGCATAGAAGGTTTTTTTTAGAAGGCGTTGTCATAGAAACTTCAAAAAAGGCTCATTTGATTGGAAATTCAAAGGGCTAGTGCCCTCTTTAATAGTTGAAAGTGATTGGACGGTAACTAGCCCCCCTCTCACGCCCGCCTTTTCAAAGGCAGCGCGCTAGCGCTACCTAATTAAAGAACGATGTGGGCACAATGTGTTGTATTTTGTTTTTTTTTCTCCATACCCGGGCACTTCGAAGGAGTCGTCGTAGAAACTTCGAAAAGGGCTTATTGGATTGGAAATTGGACTAGCTAGTGCCCTTTTTAATAGTCAAAAGTGATTGGAGGGCAACTAGCCCCCTCACATGCCCATAATTCCCCCAAACACACCCAATCAAAATTTTGAGATAGCCATTTTGTTCAGCGTAGTTGATTTCCAGATAGAAAATATGTTTTTGAGGGGGACACTCCCCCACAACCCTCAGGGCAAGGCTTTTAAGTTATGTCCAGGGGGAATATAATGTTTTTATAGAAGGCGTTGTCGTAAAAACTTCAAAAAAGCTCATTTGATTGGAAATTTAATGGGCTAGTGCCCTTTTTAATAGTCGAAAGTGATTTGGGGGCAACTAGCCCCCCAACGCTTATCCTTCCCCCAAACACATCCAATAAAAATTTTGAAATAGCCATTTTGTTCAGCGTAGTTGATTTCCAGATAGAAAATATGTTTTTGAGGAGGACACTCCCCCACAACCCTCAGGGCAAGGGTTCTAAGTTATGCCCTTGGGGCTTATAAGGTTTTTATAGAAGGCGTTGTCGTAGAAACTTCAAAACAGGCTCATTCGATTGAAAATTCAAAGGGCTAGTTCCCTTCTTAATAGTCGAAAGTGATTGGAGGGGAACTAGCCCCTCCCCCACGCTAATCATTCTCCCAAACACATCCAATTAAAATTTTAAGATAGCCATTTTGTTCAGCGTAGTTGATTTCCAGATAGAAAATACATTTTGAGGAGGACACTCCCCAACAACCCTCAGGGCAAGGGTTTTAAGTTATATCCTGGGGCTATATAAGGTGTTTATGCAAGGCGTTGTCATAGAAACTTCAAAAGGGGCTCATTTTATTGGAAATTAAAATGGCTAGTGCCCTTTTTAATAGTTGAAAGGGTTTTAAGCTATGCCCAGGGGGGCATATAATGTTTTTATAGCAGGCGTCGTCGTAGAAACTTTAAAAAAAGCTCATTCGATTGGAAATTCAACGGACTTGTGCGCTTTTTAATAGTCGAAAGTGATTGGAGGGCAACTAGCCCCCCCACCCCCATCATTCCCCCAAACACATCCAATCAACCTTTTAAGATAGCCATTTCATTCAGCGTAGTTGATTTACAGATAGATCATATGTTTCTGAGGAGAATACTCCGCCACAGCCCTCAGGGCAAGGGTTTTAAGTTATGCCCTGGGGGCATATAAAGTTTTTACAGAAGATGTTGTCGTAGAAAGTTCAGAAAAGGGCTCATTCGATTTGAAATTCAAAGGGCTAGTGCCGTTTTTAATAGTCGAATGTGATTTGTAATATTTTTGTTGTTGTTGTTGTTTAGACCAGGGCACTTCGTATCGAAGGAGTTGTCGTGGGAACTTCGAAAGGGGCTCATTCGATTTAAAATAGAAAGGGCTGATGCCCTTTTTAATAGTCGAATGTGATTGGAGGGCAACTAATCCCCCTTCCACTCCCACCCTCCCATTTGTCCATTATGTTTAAAAACTAAAATTTGCCACAATATTAAATCAAAATGCACTGAGATAATGCTAATTCCTAATAAGACATCTCATCAGTATCCCAAGAACGACTGAGGGTTTTATTTTCAAACTTTCGAGGCTACTTCTGCTCTTAAAATTTAACCAAATCAAAATAGTGTAATTGTATCAAAGCTATCAAAGAAAGTAAACAGATTTTTTTGCGAATGGTATCAAGTTTTCCATTTCAGGTAAACTAGAGGAGGTATGAAACTAAGTTAAACAGTAGCCTACTATTTGTGTCCAGATTTTTATAATGGTGTATGTTGTTAAAATTGCTGAAAATTTTTCTCCAGCATACAAATAGCAGGCCAAACTATAAAGTCTTAAAAAACGAATAGATTTAAAGTTTTATTTTCTTTTTCCCTGAAAAGACTATGTCAATAAAAACGAACAGAAATTAACTAAAAAAACTTTTTCCGCAACATAAGTTTTTCAAAGAAAAGTAAAGAACTCCATTAAACAAAAAATTAGCAAAAATAAATAATCTACCAAGCTCGAAACTACCACAAGTCAGCATCGATAAATAAATGAAACCCAAAACGAACAGAAATTAAAATAAATAAACGAGTCAAACTCAAAACGAGCAGAAACTAACACAAGTTGGGAGCAAAACCCCTATGCCTTCCCAAGGCCAGAACAAAATTTACACTTTACTGAAAAAAATATAAATGTTTTTACTTTTATAACTTTAATAAATCAAATAATTTTAACATTTTGATTACTAAATATCAGTATATGTATATTAAACTGACAATGTACATTCATTTGTATTTTTGTCAGTAAAATGCTATATAAAAAGTGCTATATATAAAGTGCATATATATATATATATATATATATATATATATATATATATATATATATATATATATATATATATATATATATATATATATATATATATATATATATATATATATATATATATATATATGAGGAGGGACAGTCCCTTTCATATACGGAATAATTTCTGTTCGTTTTAAGCTTTAATGTCACTAATGTCGCATATATATATATATATATATATATATATATATATATATATATATATATATATATATATATATATATATATATATATCACTCTTAATGTTCATCTTTATTACTTTTTTCTCTTTTTAACTTATTTAATGATCAAACAAGATAGTCGTAATAAAAGTAAAAATATACAGTACTAATGCGGCGCATGGGTCTGAATTCGACCCAACCAAACATCAGGCTTTAAAAGTCTTCATCAGTCTAACAAAAGTCCAACATCAGACATTAAAAGTCTTCAATTTATGATTATTACACCTTTCTCCTTACCTCCTTTCCTGTCATAGCCCTTGTTTCTACCGTAGCTTACCTTTCTAGAGCGATGAAGTTTGGTGGAGGATTTTCATCACCCCCCCCCACTTAGATAAAAACATTGATTGGTAGAAGTTAAAAACAACCATTACGCCATGCCGGTCCTAGTAGTCAGGGACAATTTTTTCCATAGTTCGTATCTGTAAATCGCACTATCCTTCCAGATTATACCCCTCAAATACTATACGTAATAACAGAGGATTTCCCAGCAGTAGCTTCTTCAGAAGCTCGCAGAAATTATGCAAGGAATTTAATCTTCCACAGATTCGCAGGGGGTTGTCGCCCTCTAAGACCATAAATGCAACGTGATGAAAAGCAGCCTTGCCTTTTGATATTATCTACAGACACATTTTCAAATTAGTCCAACTGAGTTTACATTCTGATCAATTTGCCCTCAATAAATAGAATTTAGAGTGACATTCTTCGGGTACAATATACGTAATGACACATTCTTCCATACCGTGTTTTGTTGGAAAATAAAAAATAAACAAATGGTACGAATTATTGTGAAGGTAAATATTTTGAAGAAAGAAATGAGATCAAATAGGAATGAAGTATTTTTTTTAATTCGAACACTTTTGCGGACAACCAAAATATTTTTGAATTTAACTTACTTTTAAATTCAAATATTTTGCAAAAAAGAAATGCATATCTATAGGCATTCAAATATTTCAGCATATCAGAAAAAAAACAGACATGTACTCAAAAATGAAGAATGAAAACTCATTTCATCTGTAAGCAGAGATATGCGTAGATGGAGAAGCACCGACGCAAAATAGAATTAAAGGGGGGGGGGATAATATTAAAAATAAATTTTACTGGTTATTTCATTAAATAGTGCCTATAAAATCAAAAAAGTTAACGATTTCTGTACGCCTCCACTTGAATCTAGAGTGTTTTTCATGTTAATTGCCCATTTTGCGTATTTCAAATATTTACCCCTCTAAAGAAAACTCTTGTAGGTTTATCTGTACAAGTGATCAAAAAGTATTACAAAATGGGAACTTTGAAGAAGCTGTATTGGGGCCCATGTCTAATTACTCTATATTACCCTTATTTATCCTTGGTTGTGAATGAGGATCAGGTAGTATGGCTCGAAACGAATTCACAAAAAATATATTATTTAAAGTTTATTTATAAGATAAAAACCCAAAGCCCGAAATTGATTTTCATTCTGTAATGAATGTATATAATGGAAGAAATTTGCTTAAAAGGGAGGGGGTGCCGGTTTTCGGAATCTCAGGATTCTGATAATTTTCCTACGCTTTCTTCTATTTTCATGAAAGTCACCTTTTTTTTTATAATTCCCTTCCCATACAGTACAATCCGCCGAAAAAAAAATTGTAAGTAGTTTTGTAAACTATAATAGGAAATTCACAGGAGTAGCTGGAACAACCGTCCATTTCCAATTACGGGATCTTTTCACATATTTAGAAGCTTTTTTCATTTTCTCTTATGCCGAAAGCATGCCGGCTTGTTAGATTGGAAAACATTTTGAACGAGCTGACGGTTACTCTTACAATACAAAAGTTACTCTGGATAATTCAGATACAGCAATTGATTGAAACACTGGTTCGATCTTTAAGTGCAAAAAAGGATTGAATTCAGAGTGGTGTCAATTATTCCATTATCTCAGGGTTTTGATACTTTTGTCGTAACTTCTCATATTTTTCATGGAATTCAGCAATTTTTTGTAATTTTATTT
>NC_142800.1:76594108-76726608 GCF_049724085.1 Artemia sp. Qi Xiang Cuo
GTTTTTGTGTGCATTTAAGTTTTTGTGTGCATGTAAGTTTTCGTGTGCATGTGTAAGTTTTTGTGTGCTTCCCAAATCATAATTTTCTGAAAGGACACACCTATGAAAGGCTAAGAAATCTAGCTTAGAAAGGTCAAAAATAGCAAATTAACCATCCCAAATCATAGGTTTCAGTCAACACACACCTACGAATGGCTATGAAATCCTGCTCAGAAAAGTCAAAAAATATCAACCCACACACCCCCAAATCATAGGTTTCAGACATCACACACCTACGAAAGACTAAGAAATCCGGTTATGAAAAGTCAGAAATAGCAAATTACATATCCCAAATCATAGGTTTCAGACAACACTCACCTATGAACGGCTAAGAAACCTAGCTCAGAAAAGTCAAAAATCGCAAACTAGTCATCCCAAACTATATGTTTCAGACAACAAACACCTATGAAAGGCTAAGAAATCCAGCTCAGAAAAGTCAAAAGTAGCAATCCATCCACCCCAAATCATAGGTTTCAGACACTACACACCTATGAAAGACTAAGAAATCCAACTCAGAAAAGCCTGAAATAGCAAACCACACATCCCAAATCATAGGTTTCAGACACCACACACCTACGAAAGACTAAGAAATCCGGCTATGAAAAGTCGGAAATAGCAAATTACACATCCCAAACTATTGGTTTCAGACAACATTCACCTACGAAATACTAGAAAACCTTAGCTCAGAAAAGCCTGAAATAGCAAACTACACATCCCAAATCATAATGTTCTGACAACACATACCTATGAAAGGCTAAGAAACCTAGCTCAGAAAAGTCGAAAATAGCAAACTACACATCCCAAATCATAGGTTTCAGACACTACACACCTATGAAAGACTAAGAAATCCAACTCAGAAAAGCCCGAAATAGTAATTTACATATCCCAAATCATAAGTTTCAGACAGCATTCACCTACGAAATACTAAGAAACCTTAGCTCAGAAAAGTCTGAAATAGCCAACTACTCATCCCAAACTCGAAGTTTCAGACAACAAACACCTATGAGTGACTAAGAATCCTAGCTCTGAAAAGTCCAAAAAGCAAACTACACCTCCCAAATCATAATTTTCTGAAAGGACACACATATGATCGGCTAAGAAATCTAGCTCAGAAAAGTCAAAAATAGCAAATTAACCATCCCAAATCATAGGTTTCAGTCAACACACACCTACGAATGGCTACGAAATCCAGCTCAGAAAAGTAAAAAAAATAGCAACCCACACACCCCAAATCATTGGTTTCAGACACCACACACCTACGAAAGACTAAGAAATCCGGTTATGAAAAGTCGGAAATAGCAAATTACATATCCCAAATCATAGGTTTCAGACAACACTCACCTATGAACGGCTAAGAAACCTAGCTCAGAAAAGTCAAAAATAGCAAACTAGTCATCCCAAACTATAGGTTTCAGACAACAAACACCTATGAAAGGCTAAGAAATCCAGCTCAGAAAAGTCAAAAGTAGCAATCCACCCATCCCAAATCATAGGTTTCATAGAACACATGCCTATGAAAGACTAAGAAATCCAGCTCAGAAAAGTCAAAAATAGCAAACTACATATCCCAAATCATCGGTTTCAGTCAACACACACCAACGAAAGACTAAGAAACCTAGCTCAGAAAAGTCAAAAATAGCAAACTATTCATCCCAAACTATTGGTTTCAGACAACATTCACCTACGAAATACTAGAAAACCTTAGCTCAGAAAAGCCTGAAATAGCAAACTATACATCCCAAATCATAATTTTCTGACAACGCATACCTATGAAAGGCTAAGAAATCCAGCTCAGAAAAGTCGAAAATAGCAAACTACACATCCCAAATCATAGGTTTCAGACACCACTCACCTATGAAAGACTAAGAAATCCAACTCAGAAAAGTCAAAAATAACAAACTACATATCCCAAATCATAAGTTTTACTCAACACACATCAACGAAAGGCTAAGAAACCTAGCTCATAAAAGCCTGAAATAGCAAACTACTCATCCCAAACTATTGGTTTCAGACAACATTCACCTAGGAAATACTAGGAAACCTTAGCTCAGAAAAGCCTGAAGTAGCAAACTACACATCCCAAATCATAGGTTTCAGACAACACACATCAACGAAAGATGGGGGCTCGGGGAGAGCCTTTGAGGGTCTGGGGGCCCCTTGAGGGTGGGTGGTCTTTGGGGTGTTGGGGGGGACCTTGGGGGCCGGGGGTTGGGGTTTGGGGGCCCGGGTATGGAATTTGGGGTTCTGGGTGGGCCTTTGGGGCGCCGGGAGGGTCTTTGGGTGCCTGGGGGACATTTGGGGACCGGTGGAGGGCCTTTGGGACCCCGTTGGTCCTTTGGGAGCTCGATGTGCCTTTGGGGGGCCCGGGGATGGCATTTGGGGGTCTGGGTGGGCCTTTGGGGCGCCGGTGGCCCTTTGGGAGCTTGGGAGGCCTTTGAGTGTCCGGGGGGACAGTTGGGAGCCTGGGGGACATTTGGGGCCTGGGGATGGCCTTTGGGGGTCTGGGTGGGCCTTGGGGGGACCGGTGGAGGGCCTTTGGGAGTTTGGGGGGCTTTGAGGACCGGGGGCTTCCTTCGGGGTTGGGGTAGGAGGATTGGAACCCTTTGGGGTTGGGTTAGAGGACCTCACAACACTGTTCAAATGAAACTTGTGTATTATAACGACCACACTCAAATTCTCTTCTAAAATCTCTTCAAAAATCTTCTTTTAAAATGTCTCTATCTGTTTCGCCGAAATAGTTCCATAACCTGTCTAAAACGGTTTCGCCCAAATAATCCCTAAACGTAAATTCAGCGTGTTCCTTTGTTATTGGCATCTCTGCGCTAACGCATTTCAAATTAATATGAAACCTTTTCGCGCGCTAAAACAATTCATCGCTAAGATGTTTCTTGCCTAATTGTTTCCATGGCCTTTGGTTATTAATATCCTTTGGAGTTCGACCAGTAGAACTGTTCCCGAGGCAAAGACATTAATGATTTGGATCTATTCCTGGAGAAATGTTTCTAGGCGAAAATTTTTAAAGTCTGACAGATGATGTCATTGATTGATTGATCTGTCAAGAAAGGGGAAATTAATTTGTTGTTTCTAAGGGGAATTATTGATTCACGATAGGTGAATTGAGGTCGAGAGCACAGGTGTTCTGACTCGTGACTACACCACGTGGTTTATGGTTTTCTCAGTGAGAAAGTTCCTGTTTTTTCAAATTCTCACTGACAAAAACCATAAAAAAATACAAAAATGTGATAAAGTTCCTGTTTTTCAAATTATCAATGACAAAAACCATAAAAACAGACATAAATGTGACAAAATTCATGGTTTTTCAAGTGAGAAAATTCCTGTTTTTTCATTCTCACTGACAAAACCATAAACCACGTGGTACTGTCACGAGCTCATGACCCCTCTCTACTCGTATCGACCCAGTGATCCTAGAATATCGTGGGAGGACTCACTGGATTGGAAATTAAAAGTTCTAGTGCCCATTTTAAGTGACCAAAAAAAGTGACAAAAAATGGAAATCCTCCCACATAACCCCCCCCCCCCACTACCAGAAAAAATCCCCTCTGAAAACGTCTGTATACTTCCCAATAACCAAAACTATATGTTAACATTGGGTAAAGTTCATAACTTTCTTCCGTCCCCCAGGGGGCTTCGGGGGGTTAAGTCATCCTAAAAGACATTGTTATCACATTTTTGACCACGCTGAACAAAATGACAATCTCAAAATTTTGATATGGTGACTTTGGGGGGAAAATGAGCGTGGGAGGGAGCCTAGTTGCCCTCCATTTTTTCGGTCACTTGAAAAGGGCACTAGAGCTTTTAATTTCCGTTTCAATGAGCCCTCCCACGATATTCTAGGACCACTGGGCGATACGATCTCCCTTGAAAAAAAGAACCAAATAAAAACGCATCCGTGATCTTTCTTCTTTCAAAAAATGCAAAATTCCACATTTTTGTAGATAGGAGCTTGGAACCTCTGCAGTAGGGTTCTCTGATACGCTGAATATGATGGTGCGATTTTCATTAAGGTTCTATGACTTTTAGAGGGTCTTTCCCCCTTTTATCGAAAATCAGCCAAATTTTCTCAGGCGCGTAACTTTTGATGGGTAGGACTAAACTTGATGAAAATTATGCATTTGAAATCAGCATGAAAATTTTATTCTTTTGATGTATCTATTGGTATCAAAATTCCGTTTTCTAGAGTTTTGGTTACCATTGAGCCGGGTAACTCCTTACTTACAGTTCGTTACCACGAACTGTTTGATTCCCTCTTTTAAACCTTGAATTAATTACTATGGGCTGGAGTTCGTTCTTTACCATTGGAAATATAGGACAACAATATAGAGATACGTACTTTATTGGTTAAACTAAAAAAAAGTATGGTTCCAGGATGCAAATTTCAGTGATTTGTCGTTTAATGTAAAACACCTGGAAACTGACATAGAAAGCTTCGCCGAGATCAGAGGCAACGCTATAGCGTTGCCTATAGTAAAGGCCATACGGTTCCATTGTTTTATTATTTATTTATTATTTTTTCCCCAGCGGCACTTCATATGGAAGGGATCGTCGCAGAAACTTCATAGGGGGGCCATTTTGCCATTTGTTCAGCGTAGTTGATATCCAGATAGAAATTATGTTTTTGAGGAGGACACTCCCCCACAGCCCTCAGGCCAAGGGTTGTAAGTTATGCCCTGGGGGTACATAAGGTTTATCGTAGAAACTTCAAAAAGGGCTAATTTAATTTCAAATTGAAAGGGATTGTCCCCTTTTTAATAGTCGAAAGTGATTGGAGGGCAACTAACCTCCCTCTCTTACGCCCGCCTTTTCCCCAAACACATCCAATCAAAATGTTAAGATAGCCATTTTGTTCAACATTGTTGAAAATTCCGGGAATTAGGTATTTTAGTATGACAACCCCCCACAACCCTCAGGGCGAGGCTTGTAAGTTGTGTCCTGGGGGCATATACGTTTTTTTTTATAGAAAACGTTGTCATGGAATCTTCAAAAAAGGCTCGTTCGATGCGAAATTCAAAGGGCTAGTGCCCTTTTTAATAGTCGAAAGTGATTGGAGGGCAACTAACACCCCTTACACGCCCAGCATTTCCCCAAACATCCAATCAAATTTTTGAGATAGCCGTTTTGTTCAACGTAGTCGAAAGTTTTGGAAATTATATCTATGAGCAGGACACTTCCCCCACAGTCTTCAGGGCAAGGGTTATAAGTTATACCCTGGGGACATATATGGTTCTTAAGGAGGGAATACTCTTATAAACTTCAGAGGGCTCATTTGACTGGAAATTGAAAGTTCTAGTTCATTTTGTAACGTCAAGAGATATCGGAGGGTAACCAGCCCCCCCACGCTCTTTTTTCCCAAATGCACCCGATAAAAATTTTGAGATAGCTATTTTGTTGAAAATAGTTCAAAGATCATAAAACAAAACTCCGGTGTCGACACAACCCCCAGCGCCCAGGGGTAGACGTTGTAGCTTATGCCCTGGGAGCATATATGGTTCTTGTGAAATGGGTGCTCGTATAAACTTCAAAGAGGGCTCATTTGATTGGAAATTGAAAGTTCTATTTCATTTTTTAAGAGTCAAAAGAGATTGGAGGGCAACAACTCCCCCCCCACGCCTCTTTTTCCCGAATGCATCCGATACAAAATTTGAAATAGCCAATAAAAAAATGGTCCAAAAGTCAGATCACAAAAACTCAGGTGTCGACACACCCCTAAGGGCCCGGGGGCAGACGTTATAAGTTATGTTCTGGGGCATATATGGTTCTTATAAAAGGTATGCTCGTATAAACTTCAGAAAGGGCTCATTTGGTTGGAAAATAAAAATTTAAGTTCACTTTTTAATAGTCAAAAGAGATCCGAGGGCAGCTATCCCCCCCTCCACGCCTTCTTTTTCTAAAGCCATCTGATGAAAATTTTGAGATAGACATTTTGTTAACAAAAAAAAATAGTTCAATGGTTGGATATGAAAAACTCCAGTGTCAATACAGCCCCCGAGGGCCCGGGGAAAGGCGTTCTAAGTTATGCCCTAAAGGCATGTATGGTTCTTATGAAAGCATGACACTCCCTACCAAGGTCTTCAGGGCAAGGGTTATTAGTTATGGCCTGGGGGCATATATGGTTCTTATGGAAGGAATGCCCGTATAAACTTCAGAGAGGGCTCATTTAATCGGAAATTGAAAGTTCTAGTTCACTTTTAAGCGTCAAAAGATATTGGAGGGTAGCCAGCCCCCCCCCGTCCCCACGCCCTTTTTCCCGAGATGCATGCAATAAAAGTTTTGAAATAGCTATTTTTTTCAATCCTCCTCAAAGATAATACAACAAAAATTCTACTACTGAAAAAAACAACCGGGCCGGGGGCAGGCGTTGCAATTTGTGCCCTGGGAGCATGTATGGCTCTTATAGAAGGGATGCTCGTATAAACTTCAAAGAGGGCCCATTCGGTTGGAAATTGAAAGTTCCTGTTCACTTTTTAAGAATCAAAAGAAATTGGTAGCCACCTGTCCCCCCCCCCCCACCACAGCCTTTTTTTCTCAAACCCGTTTGATAAGAACTTTGAGATAGCCATTTAAAAAAAAAATAGTTCAAAGACCATATAACGAAAACTCCGGGGTCGACACAGCCTCGCCCCTCGGGCCCGAAGGCAGGCGTTGTAAGTTATGCCCTGGGGGATTATATGGTTCTTATGGAAGGGTTGCACGTAAAAACTTAAGAGAGGGCTAATTTGATTGGAAATTGAAAGTTCTAGTTAAGTTTTTGAGAGTCAAAAGAGATTCGAGGGCAACTAGCCCCCCCACGCCCCATTTTTCCAGAATGCATCTGATAAAACAATTGAGATAGCCACTAAGTTGAAAATAGTTGAAATGTCAGATAACAAAACTATGGTGTCGCCACAATCCCCCAGGCCCCTGGTGCGGGCATTATAAGTTAGACCCTGGGGCATATATGGTTCTTGTAAAAAGAATGCTCGTATAAACTTCATAGAGGGCTCATTTTATTGGAAATTGAAAGTTCTAGTTCACGTTTTAAGAGTAAAGAGATTTAAGGGCAACTACCCCCCCCCAAGGCCCTTTTTTCCCCAAACCCTTCTGCTAAAAACTTTGGGAAAGCCAGTTTTTTTAAAAAATGTTCAAAAATTAGATAAAAAAAACTCCAGTGTCAACACAACCCCCCGGGGCCTGGGGTTTAGGCGTTGTAAGTGTTGTCCTGGGGGCGTATATTGTTCTTATGAAAGGGATGCTCGTTTAAACTTCAGAGAGGTCTAATTTGATTCAAAATTGAAAGTTCTAGTTCACTTTCTAAGAGTCAAGAGATTTAAGGGCCCGGGAGAAGGCGTTCTAAGTTATGCTCTAAGGGCGTGTATGGTTCTTATGAAAGGGATGCTCGTATAAAATTTATAGAGATCTCATTTGATTGGAAATTGAAAGTTCTAGTTCACTTTTTAAGAGTCAAGAGATTTAAGAGCAACTAGGCTCCCCCCCCCCACATGCCCGTTGTTACCCAAACCCATCCACTAAAAATTTTGAAATAGCCAGTTTTTTTTTTAAATTGTTTAAGAATTAGCTAACAATAACTGCGGTGTTAACACACCCCACAGGGCCCAGGGGATAGGCGTTGTAAGTGCTGTCTTGGGAGCGTATATGGCTTTTATGAAAGGGATGAGTAGTAAGCGCCCAATTCGTTGAAAATATACATGCAAACTTACGCCTGAGGCATGGATATGTGTGTAAGTTTTCAACGAATTGCGTTCCTTCCGGTTTTTCTGGTAGGTAATTCTAATCTAGAGGTCAATACATCTTTCAAAGAGGAACGAGTATGCAATACCGGTCCTAGTCTGATTGATTTTTTTGAGAATGGACTTTAGCCAAGACTAGTTTGTTAGGAATGTGTTGTTGCTAAAGCTAACTCTCATTGGAAAAAAGGGTTATAAAGCTTTTTGTTTTTGATAATAATTTCACAATGAATGTATCGTTTGACGTGGGCATTTTTTTATGAGCCAATCAGAGGTTGTTTAATATATGATAACTTGATTTGTGGCTGGGATTTGAATAAAAGAAATAGTTATGTTATTTGCTTGCGTGTATAGGAATTCCCATGTTATTTGCTTGCGGGTATAGAAATTCCCTTGTTATTTGATTGCATGTATAGGAATTCCCATGTTATATGCTTGCGTGTATAGGAATTCCCTTGTTATGTGCTTGCAGGTATATGTATTCACAGCTTATGTTCTAGCGTGGATATGAATACCAATGGGATTTGCTGGCAGTAATATGACGTCCAATGTGCTTTTATTGCTTGTATAGGAATTCCCAGGGGATTTGATTGCTTGTTTAGGAATTCCCATGTTATTTGCATGCGTGTATAGGAATTCCCATGTTATTTGCTTGCGTGTATAGGAATTCCCATGTTATTTGCTTGCCTGTATTGGAATTCCCAAGTTATTTGCTTGCTTGTATAGGAATTCCATGGTTATTTGCTTGCATGTATAGGAATTCCCAGGTTATTTGCTTGCGTGTATAGGAATTCCCATGTTATTTGCTTGCATGTATAGGAATTCCCATGTTATTTGGTTGCGTGTATAGGAATTCCCATGTTATGTGCGTGCATGTATAGGAACTCCCATGTTATTTGAGTGCATGTATATGCATTTCCACGTTAATTTGCTTGCGTGTATAGGAATTCCCATGTTATTTGCTTTCGTGCATAGGAATTCCCATGTTATTTTCTTGCATGTATAGAAATTCCCATGTTATTTGCTTGCATGTATAGGAATTCCCATGTTATTTGCTTGCTTGTATAGGAATTCCCATGTTATTTGCATGCATGTATAGGAATTCCCATGTTATTTGCTTGCTTGTATAGGAATTCCCATGTTATTTGCTTGCGTGTATAGTAATTCCCTTGTTATTTGCTTGCTTGTATAGGAATTCCCATGTTATTTGCTTGCATGTATAGGAATTCCCATGTTATTTGCTTGCGTGTATAGGAATTCCCATGTTATTTGCGTGCGTGTATAGGAATTCCCTTGTTATTTGCTTGCATGTATAGGAATTCCCAAGTTATTTGCTTGCTTGTATAGGAAGTCCCATGTTATTTGCTTGCATGTATAGGAATTCCCTTGTTATTTGCTTGCTTGTATAGGAATTCCCTTGTTATTTGCTTGCATGTATAGGAATTCACATGTTATTTGCTTGCGTGTATAGTTGATGGTCATTAAAAACGAAATTTTTGTGTTAAATAAGTAGTTTTTGTATCTTTTAAAAGAGCTTTACGGGGATTGAGAGACTCAGTTGCCTAATTCTGTGTGATTTTTCATTACTTGATGGTCAATAAAAACGAAATTTTTGTGTTAAATAATTAGTTTTTGTATCTTTTAAAAGAGCTTTATGGGGATTGAGAGACTCATCTGCCGAATTCCGTGTGATTTTTCTTTACTTGGTTGTCATTAAAAAATAAATTTTTGTTTTAAATAAGTAGTTTTTGTATCTTTTAATATAGCTGTACGGGGTTTGAGAGACTCAGTTGCCTAATTCCGTGTGATTTTTCTTTACTTGGTTGTCATTAAAAACGAAATTTTTGTGTTAAATAAGTAGTTTTTGTATCTTTTAAAACAGCTTTAAGGGGATTGAGAGACTAAGTAGTCTATGTCGTGGAGGTTTATCTTTCATTGTTTGAAAAAATAATCGAAATTGTTGTGTGAAATAAGAATTTAGGGATACTTGTTTTTGTGCTTAACTTTTAGTTTTTTTCGCTGGTGACCATGTACTGGTGTTTTTTCGTTACTTGGTGGTCTTTAAAAACGAAATTTATGTGTTAAATATGTAGTTTTTGTATCTTTTAAAAGAGCTTTACGGGGATTGAGAGACTCAGTTGCCTAATTCCGTGTGATTTTTCTTTACTTGGTGGTCATTAAAAACGAAATTTTTGTGTTAAATAATTAGTTTTTGTATCTTTTAAAAGAGCTTTACGGGGATTGAGAGACTCAGTTGCCGGATTCCGTGTGATTTTTCTTCTTTTCAGTAAAGACATTCAATATCCTAAAAGTGTTTAATTCAAACTTTTTTAAAACTTCGAAATTTTTCAACTTTATTTATTTTTTTTCTTTTTGTACATAACTTAAAATGTCAAAATATGCTTACAGTTCTAACAATTGCGCTCTTTGATTGGTCAGAGACACGATGTGACTTTCCCACTGGTATTCTATGACTGGTTATTCACACAACCTAATCTATTGCATTTATTAAATCAGTATTTTTTACGCAGTGGAACGATAAACACATAAATCATATCTTTAAAAAAAAAGTGAAGATGGAGCATTTAAATAAAGTGTGTTTACATAACAAGGTTATTGTAGCATTGAATGCTGACAAAGAGAGGTATTTAAACTTTTAAACAAGTACAGGTGGTAGCACTATTGGAAATGTATGCATGCATTGTCATGACATTAAGGAATTAAATTTCTTTGGAATACCTAAAAAATTCAACTCTTATTTTGGTTGTTATTCTATATTGAGATCTCCAGAGATGATTTGAATCAAATAGAATGACAACATAAAAAGACTCATTGATGATAGAGTAAATATCCTTGCTACTGTTTCATGTATCACATTACCTACTGATACATCCATTCGTCACCTTTCGGGTATTAGCATTCAACGGAAGATCAATAAAAGAAAGGCCTACTCTTCTACTAATATCGTAAACCATATCTTGTCTACGTGCCGAAACTGTTACCTGTGTAAAAATAATGTGATAATAGACAGTGAAATTGCCAGAAAAATAAAAAGGGCATTGTCAGAAAATATCACGATGGAATATAAAGATGAATCGATGAAAAACAAAGCACTAGCAAACGTTACTGCAATTGATCAAACATTCATTGAAACAAATAATACAAAAGACTAAAAGAATATTTATATTTTTGATGATACACAATTAAAAATTGTCTTTGACTCAAAATGGAATAATGATTATTCTACTGATTACGAACTAAGAGAAGACAATAGCTACAATATCAAGAGACAACATGGTGAAATATTTTATGGAACAGATTCAAAATGTCCAAAGTTGATCATTGATATTAATAATGTAACATAATATATTTTTATATTAAGATTCTACATAGCGTTATTTCATTAAAAATACATTATGCATTACATTGTTATGTTTTCGTTATTTTTAGAGTAAGCTAGCATATCAAACGTTTAGAATGTCAAATAAAACGTCGGAGATGTAAGAAAAGGAAATTGCATACATCTATTGTCAGACACATGGGAACAAATTCTTTCTTGAATTCGCCTCCTGGATAAATAAAAAAAGACATTTCATTCAAGAAATTATGACGAAACTCTAATTAAGCAACAAACTCTTTCTTGAAGTTACCTCATGGATACACAATGCAGAAATTTCATTTAAGAAATTATCAAAAATTGTAAGTAAGTAGCAAATTCTTTCAAAAATATGTTAATACGTTTAAGCAATAAATATCTTTAAGCTTAACCCGTCTTTATTCTTCAGAATAGTTTTATTCATTTCATTAAATTATGAAGAAATTGTAAGTAAGTAACAATAGCTTTCTTGAATTCGCTTCCTGGACACAATACAGATATTTAATTCAAGAAATCATAATAAAATCGCAAGTAAGTAATAAAGTATTTATTGTTTTCACCTATTGGATACACAATACTGAAATTTCATTCAAGAAATTATGAAGGAATTGTAAATAGGTAACACACTCATGTTACCTCATGGATACACAATACAGAAATTTCATTTAAGGAATTATCAAAAATTTTAAGTAAGTAGCAAATTCTTTCTTGAATTCACCCCCTGGGTAAATAAAAAAGACAGTTCATTAAAGAAATTATGAAAAAATTGTAAGTAAGTCGCAAATTCTTTCTTGAATTCACCTGCTGGATAAACAAAAAAGACATTTCGTTCAAGAAATTGTGACAAAATTCCAAGTAAGTAACAAACTCTTTATTGTTTTCAAGACTTAGATACACGATGTAGAAATTTAATTCAAGAAATTATTAAAAAATTCTCAGTAAGTAACAATTTTTTTCTTGAAGTCAACTCTGGGATACACAATACGGAAATTTCATTTAAGAAATTATGAAAAAAAAACAATTTCTTTCTTGAAGTCAACTCTTGGATACACAATACGGAAATTTCATTCAAGAAATTATGAAAATATTTGTAAGTAAGTAACAAAATCTTTTTGTTTTCACCTCTTGGATATACAGTACAGATACTTCATTCAAGAAATTATGAAAAAACCACAAGTAAGTAACTTTTTTTCTCTTTATCAAAAACAATTTTCACTTAGCTACATGATGTAGAAATTTAATTCAAGAAATTAGGAAAAAATTCTCGGTAAGTAACAATTTCCTTCTTGAATTCAACTCATGGGTACCCAATATGGAAATTTCATTCAAGAATTTCATGACTTAGATACACGATGTAGAAATTTAATTCAAGAAATTATGCAAAAAATCTCAGTAAGTAACTATTTCTTTCTTGAACTCATCTCTTTGATGCACGGTGCGTAAATTTCATTTAGGAAATGATGACATTATTTGTAAGTAAGTAAAAAACTCTTTATTGATTTCACCTCCTGGATACACAGTACAGATACTTCATTCAATAAATTATGAAAAAATCGCAATTAAGTAAATTTTTTTCTCTTTATCACAAACAATTTTCACTTAGCTAAATGATGTAGAAATTTGATTCAAGAAATTATTGAAAAAAATTCTCAGTAAGTAACAATTTCTTTCTTGAAGTCAACTCTTGGATACGCAATACGGAAATTTCATTCAAGAAATTATAAAAAAATTGTAACTAAGTAGTAAATTCTTCCTTGAATGTACCTGTTGGACAAACAAAAAAGACATTTCGTTCAAGAAATTATGACAAAATTCTAAGTAAGTAACAAACTCTTTATTGTTTTCACAAGTTAGGTATACAACTTATAAATTAAATTAAAGAAATTATGAAAAAATTCTCAATTTAAATAGCAAATACCTTCTTTAATTCAACTGTTGGATAAACAAAGAAAAAACATTTCGTTCAATAAATTAAGATAAAATTCTAATTAAGTAAAAAAATTTATTTTTTTCACTATTTATATATACTAATTATAAATTTAATTAAATAAATTATTAAAATACCATAATTATAATTAGAATATTCTTTATTTAATTCACCATTTTTAAAGAAAAAAAAAAAATAAAAAAGTCAAGTTTTTAAAGAAATTATGAAAAAATTCTAAGTAAGTACCGAACTTTATTGTTTTCACGAGTTAGGTATACGATGTAGAAATAAAATTAATGAAATTATGAAAAAATTCTCAGTAAGTAACCATTTCTTTCTTGAAGTCAACTCTTGGATACACACTACGGAAATTTCATTCAAGAAATTATGAAAATATTTGTAAGTAAGTAACAAACTCTTTATTGATTTCACCTATTGGATATACAGTACAGATACTTCATTCAAGAAATTATGAAAAAATCGCAAGTAGGTAGTTTTTTTTCTTTATCACAAACAATTTTCACTTAGCTACGCGATATATAAATTTAATTCAAGAAATTAAGAAAAAATTCACAGTAAGTAACAATTTATTTCTTGAAGTAAACTCATGGATGCAGACAATAATGTCATTTTATTAAAGAAATTATAAAAAATATTTGTGAGTAAGCAAAAAGCTCTTTATTGATTTCACCTCTTGAATATACAGTACAGATACTTCATTCAAGAAACCTGATTAAACACATTTTGAAACTACATGCTATTTGTATGCCTTTCCTTGGCACCTTTCCAAACGAGCGGGGATTCCCCACTGGTTCCTACACATTGCAAAAAAGTGAGCACACGGTTACGTGCGCGCACGTAACCTCGTCTAAATTAACCTTAAAAAAATGAAATAAAGCTATGTCGACTTTGCATATCTCTCCTGATTGATCCCTAAAAAACCAGTCTGGTTGAAAGTGTGGAGTTTTCGTACTGCTCACTTTTTTGTAATGTGTAGGAACCAGTAGGGAATCCCCGCTCATTTGGAAAGGTGCCAAGAAAAGGCATACAAATAGCATGTAGTTTCAAAATGTGTTGAATCAGGTTTCTTGAATGAAGTATCTGTACTGTATATTCAAGAGGTGAAATCAATAAAGAGCTTGTTGCTTACTTACAAATATTTTTTATAATTTCTTGAATGAAATTTCCTTATTGTGTGTATCCAAGAGTTGACTTCAAGAAAGAAATTGTTACTTACTGAGAATTTTTTCATAATTTCTTGAATTAAATTTCTATATTGCGTAGCTAAGTGAAAATTGTTTGTGATAAAGAGAAAAAAAAAAGCTACTTACTTGCGATTTTTTCATAATTTCTTGAATGAAGTATCTGTACTGTATATCAAAGAGGTGAAATTAATAAAGATTTTGTTACTTACTTACAAATGTTTTCATAATTTCTTGAATGAAATGTCCGTAGTGTGGATCCGAGAGTTGATTTAAAGAAATAAATGGTTACTTACTCAGAATTTTTTCTTAATTTAATTAATTTCGTTTCTAAATCCTCTTTCTAACTCGTTAAAACAATAAAGTTTTTTAATTTATTATTATTTTGCAATAATTTATTTAACTAATTTTCTTTTTTTTTTGTTTATCCAACCGTTGAATTAAATAAATTATTTTATAAAAAGAATTATAATCTTTTCATATTTTATGTAATTTAATTTATACGTCGTATATATAACTCGTGAAAACAATAAAGTTTGTTAATTACTTAGAATTTTGTCATAATTTCTTGAACGAAATGTTTTTTTTGTTTATCCAACAGTTGAATTCAAGAAAGAATTTGCTACTTAGACTAAGAATTTTTTCATAATTTCTTGAATTTAATTTCTAGGTCGTATATCTAACTTGTGAAAACAAAAAAGAGTTTGTTACTTACTTTGAATTTTGTCATAATTTCTTGAACGAAAGGTCTTTTTTGTTTGTCCAAGAGGTAAATTCAAGGAAGAATTTACTACTTAGTTACAATTTTTTTCATAATTTCTTGAATGAAATTTCCATATTGCGTCAAGAAAGAAATTGTTACTTACTGAGAATTTTTTCATAATTTCTTGAATTAAATTTCTACATCATTTAGCTAAGTGAAAATTGTTTGTGAAAAAGAGAAAAAAGTTACTTACTTGCGATTTTTTCATAATTTCTTGAATGAAGTATCTGTACTGTATATCCAAGAGGTGAAATCAATAAAGAGTTTGTTACTTACTTACAAATATTTTCATCATTTCTTGAATGAAATTTCCGTATTGCGTATCCACGAGATGACTTCAAGAAAGAAATTGTTATTTACTGAGAATTTTTTCATAATCTCTTGAATCCAATTTCTACATCGTGTATCTAAGTCATGAAATTCTTGAATGAAATTTCCATATTGTGTACCCATGAGTTGACTTCAGGAAAGAAATTTTTAATTACCGAGAATTATTTTCTAATTTCTTGAATTAAATTTCTACATCGTGTAGCTAAGTGAAAATTGTTTTTGATAAAGAGAAAAAAAAAGTTACTTACTTGTGGTTTTTTCATAATTTCTTGAATGAAGTATCTGTACTGTGTAAATAAGAGGTGAAAATAAATATAATTTTTTAATTACTTACAAATATTTTAATAATTTATCGAATGAAATTTCTGTATTGTGTATCAAATAGTTGACTTAAAGAAAGAAATTGTTTTTTTTTCATAATTTCTTGAATGAAATTTCCGTATTGTGTATCCAAGAGCTAACTTCAAGAAAGAAATTGCTACTTACTGAGAATGTTTTCATAATTTCTTGAATTAAATTTCTACAACGTGTATCTAAGTCATGAAAACAATAAAGAGTTTGTTACTTACTTGAAATTTTGTCATAATTTCTTGAACGAAATGTCTTTTGTTTATCCAGCAGGTGAATTCAAGAAATAATTTGCTACTAACTTGCGAGTTTTTCATAATTTTTTTTATGAACTGTATTTTTTATTGACCCAGGGGGAGAAGTAAAATCAGAATTTGCTGATTAATAAAAAATCTGTATATTTCATTAAGTATCGTTTATGTAATGTGTGACAATTAGGTCCATAGAGTGTTCGAACCCTTTAAAGTTAAAACATATTTTCTTGAATGAATCATAATACTATCTTGTACGATAGTTGAAATCAATAACGACTGTATTACTTACTTGTGATTTTATTATGATTTCTTGAATTAAATATCTGTATTGTGTCCAGGAAGCGTATTCAAGAAAGCTATTGTTACTTACTTATAATTTCTTCATAATTTAATGAAATGAATAAAACTATTCTGAAGAATAAAGACGGGTTAAGCTTAGATATTTATTGCTTAAACGTATTAACATATTTGTGAAAGAATTTGCTACTTACTTACAATTTTTGATAATTTTTTAAATGAAATTTCTGGATTGTGTATCCATGAGGTAACTTCAAGAAAGAGTTTGTTGCTTACTTAGAGTTTCGTCATAATTTCTTGAATGAAATGTCTTTTTTTATTTATCCAGGAGGTGAATTCAAGAAAGAATTTGTTCCCATTTGTCTGACAATAGATGTATGCAAATTCCTTTCCTTACATCTCCGATGTTTTAATAGACATTCTAAACGTTTAATATGCTAGCATACTCTAAAAATAATCAACACATAACAATGTAATGCATAATATATTTTTAATGAAATAATGCTATGTAGAATATTAATAAAAAAATATATTATTATGCCCAATTAATATCAATGGTCAACTTTTGACATTTTGAATCTGTTCCATAAAATACTTCACCGTGTTCTCTCTTGATATTATAGCTATGGTATTATCTTATTTTGAATCAGTAGAATAATCATTATTAAATATTTTGTAATAAACAATTTTTACTGGTGTCTCATCAACAGGCTCAATATTCTTTTCTTCTTTGGTATAATTTGGTTCAATGACTGTTTGATCAATGGCAGTAACGTTTGCTGGTGCTTTGTTTTTCATCGATTCATCTTTATATTCCATCGTGATATTTTCTGACAATGCCCTTTTTATTTTTCTGGCAATTTCACTGTCTATTATCACATTATTTTTACACAGGTAACAGTTTCGGCACGTAGACAAGATATGGTTTACAATATTAGTAGAAGAGTAGGCCTTTCTTTTATTGATCTTCCGTTGAATGCTAATACCCGAAAGGTGACGATTGGATATATCAGTAGGTAATGTGTTACCTGCAACAGTAGCAAGGAGTTGTCATCTATCATCAATGATTATTTTTATGTTGGCATTCTCTTTGAGTGCTATCATCTCTGGAGATCTCAATCTCGCATAACCACCAACATGAGAGTTGAATTTTTTCGGTATTCCAAAGAAATTTAATTCCTTACTGTCATGACAATGCATGCATACATTTCCAATAGTGCTACCACCTGTACTTGTTTCAAAGTTTAAATACTTCTCTTTGTCAGCATTCAATGCTACAATAACCTTGTTATGTAAACGCACTTTATTAAAATGCTCCATCTTCACTTTTTTTTTAAAGATATGACTTATGTGTTTATCGTTCCACTGCGTAAAAAATACTGATTTAATTCATGCAATAGATTAGGTAGTGTCAATAACCGGTCATAGAATACCTGTGGGAAACTCACTTCGTGTCTCTGACCAATCACAGAGCACAATTGTTAGAAATGTAATACTATTTCTACATTTTAAGTGGTGTAAAAAAAGAAAAAAAATAAATAAAGTTGAAAAATTTTGAAGTTTTAAAAAAAGTTTGAATTAAACACTTTTAGGATCTCGAATGTCTTTACTGAAAAGAAGAAAAATCACACGGAATCTGGTAACTGAGTCTCTCAATCCCCGTAAATCTCTTTTGAAATATACAAAAAATACTTATTTAACACAAAAATTTCTTTTTTAAAGACAACCAAGTAAAGAAAAATCACACGGAATTAGGCAACTGAGTCTCTCAATCCCCGTAAAGCTCTTTTAAAAGATACACAAACTACTTATTTAACACAAAAATTTCGTTTTTAATGACCACCAAGTAAAGAAAAATCACACGGAATTAGGCAACTGAGTCTCTCAATCCCCCTAATGCTCTTTTAAAAGATACAAAAACTACATATTTAACACACAAATTTCGTTTTTAATGACCAACAAGTAAAGAAAAATCACACGGGATTAGGCAACTGAGTCTCTCAATCCCCGAAAAGATCTTATAAAAGATACAAAAACTACTTATTTAACAACAAAATTTCGTTTTTAACCACTATCAAGGACAGAAAAATCACACGTTATTGGGCCACTTCGTCACAAAATAACCTTAAATCAAAATTAAAATATAGAAAAACTACTTATTTATAAAACAATGTTAGTTTTTTTAATGACTATACAGTACAGAAAAAATCACACGGACTTGTTCACATGTGTCTCTCCCACAACGGAAAGCTCAGTAAAAATTAGCAACATATACATATGTAACACAAAAATTTCGTTTTTAATGACTACCAAGTAAAGAAAAATCGTACGGAATTAGGCAGTTGAGTCTCTCAATCCCCGTAAAGCTCTTTTAAAAGATACAAACACTACTTATTTAACACAAAAATTTCTTTTTTAATGACCATCAAGTAAAGAAAAATCACACAGAATTAGGCAACTGAGTCTCTCAATCCCCGTAAAGCTCTTTTAAAAGATACAAAAACTACTTATTTAACACAAAAATTTCGTTTTTAATGACCATCAACTATACACGCAAGCAAATAACATGTGAATTCCTATACATGCAAGCAAATAACATGGGAATTCCTATACACGCAAGCAAATAACAAGGGAATTCCTATACAAGCAAGCAAATAACCTGGGAATTCCTATACACGCAAGCAAATAACTTCGGAATTCCTATGCAAGCAAGCAAATAACAAGGGAATTCCTATACACGCAAGCACATAACATGGGAATTCCTATACACGCAAGCAAATAACATGGGAATTCCTATACATGCAAGCAAATAACATGGGAATTCCTATACATGCAAGCAAATAACAAGGGAATTCCTATACATGCAAGCAAAAAATATGGGAATTCCTATACACGCAAGCAAATAACATGGGAATTCCTATACATGCAAGCAAATAACATGGGAATTCCTATACACGCAAGCAAATAAAATGGGAATTCCGATACATGAAACCAAATAACAGGGGAATTTCTATACATGCAAGCAAATATCATGGGAATTCCTATACACGCAATCAAATAACATGGGGATTCCTATACACGCAATGAAAATAACGTGGCAATTCCTATACATGCAAGCAAATAACATGGGAGTTCCTATACATGCAAGCAAATAACATGGGAATTCCTATACAAGCAAACAAATAAATTAGGATTTCCTATTAAAGAATGAAAATAACCTTTTTTTTCCTTTACACGAAAGATAATAACTTTGGATTTCCTATACATGCAAGCAAATAACATGGGAATTCCTATACACGCAAGCAAAGAACTTGGGAATTCCTATACACGCAAGCAAATAACATGGGAATTCCTATACAAGCAAGCAAATAACATGGGAATTCCTATACATGCAAGCAAATAACAAGGGAATTACTATACATGTAAGCAAATAACCTGGGAGTTCCTAAACATGCAATAAAAGATCCTGGGAATTACTATAAATTAACTAACCTAACATGGTTATTAATTTAAACGATATAACCTTAAACCGTTATGACTAATAACTACAGAAAATATCTTTTGAATTACTATACAAGTATCAAAATACCATGTGATTTCCTATACACGCAATCAAATAACAAGGAAATTCCTATACAAGCAAGCAAATAACATCGGAATTCCTATACAAGCAAGCAAATAACATGGGAATTCCTATACAAGCAAGCATATAACAAGGGATTTCCTATTCAAGCTAGCAAAACACCTTGGAATTCATATTCAAGCAATCAAATAACAAGGGAAGTCCTATACATGCAAGCAAATAACATGGGAATTCCTATACATGAAAGCAAATAACATGGGAATTACTATACATGCAAGCAAATAACAATGGAATACCTATACATGCAAGCAAATAACATGGTAATTCCTATACAATCAAGAAAATAACATAATAACCATTTCTTTTATTCAAATCCCAACCACAAATCAAGTTACCGTATATTGAACAACCTCATTGTGCAATTCTTATCAAAAACAAAAAGCTTTATACCCCTTTTTTCCAATTAAAGATAGCTTTAGCAACGACACATTCCTAACAAACTAGTCTTGACTAAAGGCAATTGTCCAAAAAATCAATCACACTAGGACCGGTATTGCGTACTCGTTCCTCTTTGAAAGATGTATTGACCTCTAGATTAGAATTACCTACCAGAAAAACCGGAAGGAACGCAATTCATTGAAAACTTACACACATATCCATGCCTCAGGCGTAAGTTTGCATGTATATTTTCAACGAATTGGGCGCTTACTACTGGGATGCTCGTATAAATTTCAGAGAGACCTCATTTGATCGGAAATTGAAAGTTCTAGTTCACTTTTTAAGAGTCAAAGATATCTGAGGCAACTAGCCTCCCCCCATACTCCATTTATTTTTTTCCCAGACGCACTTCATATAGTTCAGATAACAAAACTCTGGTGTCGACACAGCCCCCCAGGGCCTGAGGGTAGGCGATCTAAATTATGCCCTGGGGGCATATTTTGTTGTTATGGAAGGAATACTCGTATAAACTTCATAGAGGGCTCATTTGATTGGAAATTGAAAGTTGTAATTCACTTTTTAAGAGTAAAAAGTGATCGGAGGGCAGCTAGCCTCCCCCCACCCTCCATTTATTTTTTTCTCAGACGCACTTCGTATAGAAGGGGTCGTCGTATTAACTTCAAAGGGGGCTCATTTCGAAGGGGGCAAAATTTTCACTTTGATATTGTTACTTGATACCAGTTTTGATACTTCGATGAGGATTTGATTTTTTTAAAGTTTATTTTGAAGTAAGGAATTTTTAAAAACTTGATACTTTTTGCAATCAAAAACGAACAAAAATTAATTAAAAGAAACTTATCGAAAAATAAGTTTTTCAAAGAAAAGTAGAGGCCATTTCAAAGTAAAGCTCAGCAGATAAAAATACCTGTTAAAATTCAAACTTAAAACGACCAGAAATTAAATAAACAATCATAGGAAAAACATGCGGAAAGTAATAATAAAAATGAATAAATAGATCTTAAAGCGAGTAATACTTAAATTGAATTTGAAAATCAAGCTTAAAACGAAGAAAAAAATTTTTGCTATTGAAGTATAAATGAAACTCAAAACGAACAAAAATTAAATGAACAATCAATGCAAACAAACAAACAATAGATATTAATGTAAATGAATAAATAAATCTTAAAACGAGTGAAACTTAAATGAATATGCAAATCAAGCTTGAAACGAACAAAAATAATTACAAACAAGAGTTTGGATAACGCCTCCTCCTCTCAGTGTAAAGGTCTAAAACCTACTGCGACATTGGCACTTTACTGAAAAGTATATGCGTCTTGAGCATTCTTGGAAAGTCTAAAAAGCATCAAATTTGAATATTTGATATATAATGATATTAGTTGTTGAAAGATCCATCAGTACAAGAATTTATTTCACTCTAATTTTATTTTTATTTTCAATGCTGTAAGAACTGGAAAAGAAATATTTGTAATATATTTCGTTTTCAGTGAAGCGCGAATGACGCGGTAGGTTTTGGTTTTTATTTACAGTTAAGGAAGGGGGCAGTATCCAAACTCTTGTTTTTAGTGAAATTACATTTGTCTTGAACAACTTTAAAAAGCACTAATAAATTAAACTGAATATTTGACGTATAATGATATCAATTGCTGAAAGCTCATCAATTCAAAATTGTACTATACTTTTATTGTTTATTTTCAATATTAAGCACAAAAAAAAAATATTTGTAATAAAATTGGTTTTCAGTAAAGCGCCAATGACATAGGTTTTAGACTTTTACTGTGAGAGAAGGAGGTGATACCCAAACTCTTGTTTGTAGTGATTTTTGTTCGTTTCAAGCTTGATTTGCATATTCAATTTAAGTTTCACTCGTTTTAAGATTTATTTATTCATTTACTTTAATTTCTGTTTTATTTTTATTTGCCTAGATTGGTTATTTAATTTCTGTTCGTTTTGAGTTTCATTTATACTTCAATAGCAAAACTTTTTTTTCGTTTTAAGCTTGGTTTTCATATTCAATGTAAGCATTACTCGTTTTAAGATCTATTTATTCATTTATATTATTACTTGTTCTGTGTTTTTAATGTGATTGTTTATTTAATTTCTGTTCGTTTCGGGTTTCATTGATTCTTTAATAATAATTTCTGGTCGTTTTGAGTTTGAATTTTAACAGGCATTTTTATCTTCTGAGCTTAATTTTAAAATGGCCTTTACTTTTCTTTGAAAAACTTATCTTTCGGAAAGTTTTTTTTTAATTGATTTCTGTTCGTTTTTGATTGCAAAATGTTTCAAGATTTTAAAGATCCCTTATTTCAAAATCAAACTTTAAAAAAAAAGAAGTCAAATCTTCATCAAAGTATCAAAACCGGTTTAAGTTTTACTCGTTTAAAAATTTATTTATTCATTTACATTAATATCTATTGTATGTTTGTTTGCATTGATTGTTTATTTAATTTCTGTTCGTTTTGATTTTCATTTATACTGCAATAGTAAAATTTTTTTTTTTTCATTTTAATCTTTATCTTCATATCCAATCTAAGCATTACTCGCTTTAAGATCTATTTATTCATTTATATTATTACTTATTGTATGTTTTTTCCTATGATTGTTTATTTCTGTTCGTTTTGGGTTTCATTTATTCTCTAATAGTAATTTCTGGTCGCTTGAGTTTGAATTTTAACTGGTATTTTTATCTGCTAATCTTAAGTTTAAAATGGCCTTTACTTTTTTTTTGAAAAACTTATTTTTTGGAAATTTTTTTTTTTAATTAATTGCAGATGAAAAAGATGAGGTTATTAGGCCAGAAGATTTGGCTTCTTACTTAGATTATATGATTGACAAAAAATTCAAGTTGATTCAACAACTTTAGATGATATAGAAGCATGCTACTGTCCTGTACCTGCAGTCCTCAATCCTCATGCACTAGTCAACCAAGTCATCATAGATGCAACGGACATAAGATTTTCCAGAGTACTTTACCAATTTCCACCAGCAGGTATATGTCCAAATGGCCACGAATGTCGGCCTTAGACCATATTCACCCACACTCCTAAATTTCTTGCTGTAAATAAGGACAGAAGAGCATTTTCAGCGAAAATAAATAGAAGAATAGTAGATTTTTGTCCAGATAACGTACACCTGAGGACGACACAATAGCGCAATCTGAGTCAATGTCAATATTGTGATCTGTTTATGTCATCAGAACACTATCGTGGATGTTTTGTCGTCATTCATAGTGGATCTCAGTTTAATAGTGGTCATTATTACGTTTATCGAAGGACTTACATTTATAGAAGGAAGCTGGTGCTTATGCAACCATGAAAAAGTAAGAATGGTAAGCCAAACTGATATTGACTTCTCAGGTATGACTTTCTTAGTTCTTGAGAAATGTTTTTTGGTAATTGAAATGCTACTTAAGACGTTGCTATGGATTGTTTTTATTTGTTATTCTTTACACATTAAACTTATGTCCTTTCGGGCCAGCCATGCAGAAGAATGCCAGTATATGGAAATCCTCGAAATAATCTGACAATTTATGACAAATTGGTCAAAGTGTATACTGCTTTATGCAATCTTTGACCAACCTCTTTTTCTTCCCTGTGCTTTGTCTTAGCATTTGGAAGCAGTTTAACTATTCAGTAACTAGTAGATCTGGATAAGACTTTAATGTAATATGCCGTATATGAAGAATATCTTGGTCTCAGCCACTTTTCCTGATTTTTAAGCCAATAAATTTCCCTTGTTGTTCAAGCCAAGGGATGGTAACTTTCCTATTCAAAAGGTTTCGGGCAAGGCGACTCTAACAGTGTACTTCGTTTTTTTGTCTGATTCTAGTTTTAGGAGTTATAACCTATTTAAATTTTTACTATTGGGCGTGATCATCTCTTACTAGGTTGCTAGCTACCGCTGCAACCCAGATCAATTTAAAGTCTAAACAAAACTTCTATTAATAACCACCACGTGAGATCCTCTTGACTGATACCATTTATGATCGATCCTTTATGTAATTACTATTGCACCAGGTTGCTCCTTATTTATAGTTCGTTACCACGAACTGTTTGATATCTGATCTTTGCACGAACTTAGGCTCCATTTACAACAGATGTTCCACAAATTCTAGCGGAGAACTCAGGGTGCTTAAAAGGTAAGAAATGCATCATACACAGTGCTTGCATTTCAGTATTAAAATGATGACAAACTGTCAAACAGAGATCTTTTTTATTATCCCTCTTAGCCTCTTAGAGCATTTTCGATTTATAACCTATTAATTATGGCTTTCAAATGTGGTATAGTTTAACCTAATAGCGGAATTATTTTAACCTCGCCGAAGATCTGGGAGATGCAGCTAGACGGCATAATAGTAAAATATTGTACTGGCATGTTAAGAAATTGAGAGGGAGCAGTCAATCCGGACTTGGCCCAGTTAAAGATAGGAATGGGGCCACAATTAGCGATAAGGAAAGAATAGGTTTGCTAAGTTAATGTTAAGAAGACTAAGTTACTAAGGCTAGGATGAAGATGAATAACGTTGGGTAATGAAAATATTGATCAGGTGGGCAGCTTCACTTACCTTGATTGTATTATTAGTAAACAAGGTTGGAGCAGTGAAGATGTTAAAAGTAGAATAGCCAAGGATCAGGGTGTTCTTTCACAGTTGAAAAAAGTTTGGAAGAATAGGAAGATAAGTCTGCAAACCAAGATTAGAATATTAGAAGGTACAGAGATGACAGTGGTCAAATATGTCTCTGAAGCATGGGCGCTCCGAAAAGCGGATGAAGATTTGCTAGATGTTTTCCAGAGAGATTGCTTAAGGATTGTTCTGGGTACCTGGCTGACTGACCGTATTTCAAACAATAGGCTGTACGAAAAATGTGGTTCATTACCGCTCTCTAGGGCTATAATGAAAGAAAGGTTCAGGGGACTTGGGCACATTGTGTGGATGAAGGATGACAGATTGCCGAAAATTGTTCTTTTCGGCCAACCGTCTAGGGCTAAACGGAAAGCGGTTCGTCCTCGTCTTGGATGGGAGGACGTCATAAAGAAAGGTTTAAAGGAAACGGTAACTTCGTGGGAGGGTGTAAAGAGGGAGGCTTTGAATATATTGGGATGGAGGAGAATCGTGCGTAGCTGTGTTGGCCTCAGGTGGCATGGTGCTGCGGTGAGTTGTTAATAATAGTAGTAGTGGTAGTAACTAAATTCACTAAGTTCAACACAGATGTTTATTGCTCCCAAGCCCTCCCATACCCTTTTTAGCTGCAGTCTCTTCAAAGACATCTGATCAAAACTCGTTATCTATATTTACAAATTTCACGGATTTTCAACACAGATGTTTATTCATCTGAAAAAGGAGTAAAATAAAATCTGCTTTAATAGTTTGCTGATGTATTGCTTTGACGGTCTGTCAACTTGGCTATTTACGCGCTGTGAAATGCATGTCATGTTCGGAGAAACATTTCACTACTGTATATTACTTATACTGTGGCCACTACTGGTTGATTCAAATTCGTAAAGAATCCGAGCCGGAGTGTCGGTAGGCAGACGTAAAAGATGTCTGAACCAGCGAAGTGTCCGCTTGGCAACCAAAAAAGCTCCTTATCATAGGCAGCCCACTACAACTGCCAAAGTGAAGAACGGATATGGCAAAATGTGTTTTTTTTTCTCCAACCCCAGGACCTTTTTATTAACGGAGTTGTCGTAGAAACTTCGAAAAGGGGTACTTCGATAGGAAAATGGTGAGTCTAGTGCCCGTTCTAATATTCGAAAGTGATTAAGGGGCAACTAGACCCCCCCCCCGCGCATCATTCCCCCAAACACATCCCCTCATAATTTTGAGATAACCATTTTGTTCAGCGTAGTTGATTTCCAGATAGAAAATATCTTTTTGAGTAGGACACTCCCCCACAACCCTTGGGGCAAGGGTTTTAAGTTATGCCCTAGGGGCATATGAGGTTTTTATAGAAGGCATTGTCGTAGAAACTTCAAAAAAGGCTCATTCGATTGGAAATTAAAACAGCTAGTGCCCGTTTTAATAGTCGAAAGTGATTGGAGGGCAACTAGCCCCCCCCCCCTCCCGCGCCCATCATTCCCCCAAACACATCCAATCAAAATTTTGATATAGCCATTTTGTTCAGCGTAGTTGATTTCTTGATTGAAAATATGTTTTTGAGGAGAACACTCCCCTACAACCCTCGGGGCAAGGGTTTTAAGTTATGGCCTGGGGGCATATAAGGTTTTTATAGAAGGCCTTGTCGTAGAAACTTCCAGAAAGGCTCATCCGATTGGAAATTCAAAGGGCTAGTGCCCTTTTTAATAGTCGAAAGTGACTGCAGGGCAACTAGCCCCCCCCCCTACACGCCCATCATTTCCCCAAACACATCCAATCAAAATTTTGAGATAGCCATTTTGTTCAGCGTAGTTGTTTTCCAGATACAAAAATATGTTTTTGAGGAGGACACTCCCCTACAACCCTCGGGGCTAGGGTTTTAAGATATGGCCTGGGGACATATAAGGTTTTTATAGAAGGTGTTGTCATAAAAACTTCAAAAAAGGCTCATTTGATTGGAAATTCAAAGGGCTAGTGCCCTTTTTAATAGTTGAAACTGATTGGACGGTAACTAAACCCCCTCTTATGCCCACCTTTTCATAGGCAGCGCGCTAGCGCTGCCTATGAAAAGGTGCAAGGGTCCTCACGGCAAGGGTTTTAAGTTATGCCCTGGGGGCATGTAACGTTTTTATAGAAGGCGTTGTCGTAGACACTTCAAAAAAGGCTCATTCTATTGGAAATTCAAAGGGCTAGTGCCCTTTTTAATAGTCGAAAGTGTTTGGAGGGCCCCTAGCCCCCCCCACGCCCATCATTCCCCCAAACACATCCAATCAAAATTTTGAGATAGCTATTTTCTTCAGCGTAGTTGTTTTCCAGATAGAAAATATGTTTTTGAGGAGGACACACCCCCACAACCCTTAGGGCAAGGATTTTAAGTTATGCCCTGGGGGCATATAAGGTTTTTATAGAAGGTGTTGTCGTAGAAACTTCAAAAAGGGCTCATTCGATTGAAAATTCAAAGGGCTTGTACCCTTTTTAATAGTCGAAAGTTATTGGAGGGCCCCTGGCCCCCCCCCCCTGGCCCATCATTCCCCCAAACACATCCAATCAACATTTTGAGATAGCCATTTTGTTCAACGTAGTTGATTTCCAGATAGAAAATATGTTTTTGAGGAGGACACACCCCACCCACACAACCCCCAGGGCAAGGGTTTTAACTTATGCCCTGGGGGCATATAAGATTTTTATAGAAGGCGTTGTCGTAGAAACTTCGAAAAGGGCTCATTCGATTGGAAATTGGAGTGGCTAGTGCCCTTTTTAATAGTCGAAAGTGATTGGAAGGCAACTAGTCCCCCCACGCCCATCATTCCCCCAAACACATCCAATCAAAGGGCATTTAATTGGAAATCAATGGGGAAATTCATAGGGCGAGGGCCCTTTTTAACATGCAAATGTGATAAGATGACAACTAGCCCCCCTCCCCCCCCACGCCCACCATTCTCATAAACAAATCCAAACAAAATTTTGAGATGTGCATTTTGTCAGCGTAGGTGATTTCCAGATACAGAATATCTTTTTGAGGAGGACACTCCCCCACAACCCTCGGGGCAAGGGTTTTAAGTTATGCCATGGGGGCATATAAGGTTTTTATAGAAGGCGTTGTCGTAGAAACTTCAAAACAGGCTCATTCAATTGGAAATTCAAAGGACATGTGCCCTTTTTAATAGTCGAAAGTGTTTGGAGGGCAACGAGTCCCCCACACCCATCAGTCCCCCAAACATATCCAATACGAAGTATGAAAGATCCATTTTGTTCTGCGTAGGCGAGTTGATTCCCAGAGTGAAAATAAGTTTTTAATGAGGTCACGCGCCTCGAGGACATTTCCCCAGAACCCTTAGGGCAGGGGTTTTTATTAATGCCCTGGGGGCATATAAGGATTTATTAGAAGGCGTTATCGTAGAAAATTCAAAATAGGCTCATTTTATTGGAAATTCAAAGGGCTAGTTTCCTTCTTAATAGTCGACAGTGATTGGAGGTGAACTACCACTCCCCCACGCCCATCAGTCCCCCAAACACATCCCATCAAAATTTTGATATAGCCATTTTGTTCAGCGTAGTTGATTTCCAGATAGACAATATGTTTTTGAGGAGGACACTCCCCAACAACCCTCAGGGCAAGGGGTTTTAAGTTATGCCCTGGGGCATATAAGGTTTTTATAGAAGGCGTGGTCGTAGAGACTTAAAAAAAGGCCAGTTCGATTGGAAATTCAAAGGGCTAGTGCCCATTTTAATTGTCGAAAGTGGTTAGTAATATTTTTTGTTGTTGTTGTTGTTTAGACCAGGGCACTTCGTATCGAAGGAGTTGTCGTGGGAACTTCGAAAGGGGCTCATTCGACTTAAAATAGAAAGGGTTGATGCCCTTTTAATAGTCGAAAGTGATTGGAGGGCAACTTATCCCCCTTTCACTTCCACCCTCCCATTGGTTCATTATGTTTAAAAACTAAATGTTGCCTTAAGATTAAATCAAAATGCACTGTGATAACGCTAATCCCTGATAAGGCATCTCAGCAGTATCCCAAAAATGACTGAGAGTATTATGTTCAAACTTTCGAGGCTACTTCTGCTCTTAAAATTGTATGGTGTATGTTGTTAAAAATTGCTGAAAATTTTTCTCCAGCATACAAATAGCAGGCCAAACTATGAAGTCTTAAAAAACGAAAAGATTTAAAGTGTTATTTTATTTTTCCCTGAAAAGACTATGTCAATATAAAACGAACAGAAATTAATTAAAAAAACCTTTTTCCACAAAATAAGTTTTTCAAACCCAAAACGAATAGAAATTAAAATAAATAACCGAGTCAATCTCAAAACGAAGAGAAATTAACATAAATTGGGCGCAAAGCCCCCACGCCTTCAAAAGGCCAGAGCAAAATTTGCGCTTTACAGAAAAAATGCAAATGAATGTGCATTGTCAGCTTAATATACATATACTGATATTTAGTAATCAAAATATTAAAATTATTTGATTCATTAAAGTTATAAAAGTAAAAACATTTATATTTTTTTCAGTAAAGTGCAAATTTTTTTCTGGCCTTGGAAAGGCATAGGGGTTTTGCGCCCAACTTATGTTAATTTCTGCTCGTTTTGAGTTTCACTCGGTTATCTATTTTAATTTCTTTTCGTTGCGAGCTTTTTTAATATATCGATGCTGATTTGTCGTAGTTTCGCGTTTACTAGATTATTTGATTTTATTTTTGCTAATTTTGTGTTTAATGGATTTCTTTTCTTGTCCTTGAAAAACTCTTTCTGTGTAAAATGTTTTTTTTAATTAATTTAACATAAAGACAAACTGAATATGAGAACAGAAATTAACAAAGCTTTAGCAATACCAGTTCACAAATTTAGATTAATTTTCTATTTAGTTCGTCTTTTTGATCATTAGATTTTTTATTGGTTTCTTTCGTTTAGTTTTTATCTATTTTATTGAAGACAGATAACAATCATACAGCTGAATCATTTGCAAACTATTTGAAATAAACTCCTTTAATCAAACTCATCATTTTTATTTTGAGTTTTATTTATTGAAAGCTTGTCCTCGGGTTTTCTTTCTCCCAGCTCTGGGTTCTATTTATTCAAAACTCCCCACAAGAACACGGACTCTTTAAACGTCACTACCACATGAAGAGTCAGTTTCACGTTTCCCAGAATTGAAAAAATGCTCGAACTTTTGTTCATTTTTCAAAGAAACATAAATATTGTGCTTCTTTAAATTTTTTTGGAAAGTGTTTCTCCTGTTTTTTATTGCTCACTTTAAAAGGTTGCTTCTTTTTTGTTGGCGGAGGTGCTTGCCGGAACATCTGCTTTTGCCCTATCCTTTCCTTTTTTCCACTGGCTTTAAATCTCCCTCGTTTCCTTGGCTATTTTTTCTAATTGTATTTTTTTTCATTGTTTCCTATGTCATTGTTTCCCAAGCGAAAAAACGATTTTCCTTATTTTTCAAGACTGGCAACTGTAATTCTCCTGTACAGCGTCTCCAAGTGTACAGTTTTGATTTTGGTCAGATTTTCGAGAAAACCAGTTTTTCATGAAATTTCCACGCATTTATTTATACAATAAACTAAACAGTATGGGTAACATATAAGAGTGGAAACTGGCGCTAGTGTTGATAAAAAAAAGCTATAAACACCATCTAGCGTTTGGCGAAACTTGCAATTTTTTCAAATGTAATAACAAGAATAATTAATTTAATTAGTGTAATTGGTAAAATTAGGGTAGTAATAAGTGTCTGATCCCAGTTCCTGAAAGAAAAATGATTACTAAATGAGCTTTATCATCAATGATCAAGCTCATTGAAAAACAATGAGCTTGATAAAATGCAAAGTGTCGCCAAACGCTAGATGATGTTAGTAGTTTTTTTTTATCGACACTAGCACCACTTTCCACTCTTATAAGTTGCCGATACTCTGCAATAAACCATGACTATTAGGGTTAGCCAAAATAGCAGTTACCATTCCTGAATCAGCTTCAAACGGCGATTCTTTCCCGCTTAACCATTATTTTCAGAACAAACTTTCAAACTCCCAATTGTTTGGACCCTGGTTTGCTCATTACTGGGTTGCAGCCGAAGTTGCAAAAATGATTAGTATCATTATTAGTATTTTTGTAAAAAATGCAATTTGCTTTATCACTATCAAGTCGATTTTATTATTGAAACATGTAGAGTTATGCATTAATTTTCAAATGAGTCCTGAAGTTGAAAGTTTTTTGAAAAAGAGAATAGATACTTTCGAGAAAATATAGTTTTTTGGCCTTTTTATGAGTAAGCCAAAATAATTTTCAAGTTAGTTTTGTGCATTAACATTGCTCTGGCCCAAGAGTTGACGGATATCCTCCGAATACCATTTTCGGGGAAGCTAATATTTTTAGATATTTACACGTATTCAGATAAGAAAAACTTTATTGGTCAGCTTTTCTCTCCATTCTTTGGCGAAAAATTGTTTTCTATATTTTATATACAACAAAAAACAAACGTGGAAAGTCAATGTGAAATAACGCGGAAGGTTTATGGTTGTTAGGTATTTGGTTTTAATTCTTATAATTTTTGGATTTTATTGAATTTTATTCATCTTTTAAGTTTCTGGTTTTTTCATTGTTTTTTGTTTTTTATTCACATTGACTTTCCGCGTTTGTTTTTTGTTGTTTTTTTCTTCGGCACTTTCCTTGAATACATTATTTCGTTTCGCGCTGAAAAAGAGAGGCGGTTGTCCTCTCGAAATATATGCTTCGTTTGTTTATTCATTATTCTCGTTTGGCCTTAAACCCCCCATCTTTGATCGTTTCCTTTTCCCAATAACAAGTACTATATGTAAACAATGGGCAAAGTTCACAATTTGGAACCCTTTCTCCGGGGACTGTTGCGGGTCATTTTATACTTAAAGACATAGCTATTAGATTTTTCGACAATACTGAACAAAATGGCTATCTCGAAATTTTGATCCGGTGAGTTTGGGAAACAAATCAGCGTGGGAGAGGGCCTAGTTGCCCTCCATTTTTTTGGTCACTTAAAAAGGGCACTAGATCTTTTGATTTTCGTTAATGAGCCCTCTCGCGATATTTTAGGACCAATGGGTCGATATGATCACCCCTGGGAAAAAAAACAACAACAAATAAACACGCATCCGTGATCTTTCTTCTGGCAGAAAAAAAAAAAAAAATTCCACAGTTTTGCATATTGGGGCTTTAAATCTCTACAACAAGGTTCTCTGACACGCTGAATCTGATGGTGTGATTTTCATTAAGATTCTATGACTTATTGGGTGTCTCCACACTTTTTCGAAAATAAGGCAAATATTTTCAGGCTCGTAACATTTGATGGGTCACACTAAACTTAATGAAATTTATATATTTGAAGTAAGCATAAAAATCCAATTCAAAAATGGTTTATAAAGTCATGCTTAAAGATAAGAGGAGAAGTCCATCAGACGAAGTTTCATCAGAAGTCCAGTTCTTTTGCTGGTTGCCTACTTGAATTTAGTAGCCTAGAAATGTTTCTATGGAACTAAAAATGTTTTGTTTATAGCCATGTATCCTTACTAAATGGCACATAATTTTCCAAAAGATGACTCAAACCAAAATAAGATATCTTATTTGATCACACTATCCTAGTATGCAAAAGGTGACTTAAATCTCATTGTGAAAATTTTTGTTTATAAAGAAAACCAAATTCCACAATCGTAGAAAACGGACCAAGATGACGTCATTGAAAATCTAAAGCTAAATAGCAGGACGCCATTTATCCATCCTTTTGGAATGAAGCCAATGAAAATGACGTCATCAAGCACTGCAGAAGTTCTTGAGTGGGCGGGGCCTAACAAAAAGCATTTATTGCAGGAAACAGACCAGCAGACTTTTAGTTCATTTTCAGAAGCGTTTGATTAAGCAATAAGAGTGAAAAGACAAATATGGATATAAGTTGTGTAGATCAGATATTTGAGAGTGGAGATATTAGAGAGTGGATATTAGAAAGTGGAACAACAGTAGCTGCAAGCAAAGAAGATATTTTACGGGATATTTTAGAATTAGATAAGGCATACAGTCAGTCTCATTCATATCCAAATTCTGAAGAGATATCATCAATAGCTTGGTTACCAGAATACAATTTCCAATTTCCTTTGGAAGCTTGCCAAGACTCGAACATGGTTGATATTTTTTCCAGTTCATCCCAAACGCTGGCTAATACCGAAGATGCTTTGATGGTGGTCTCAGTCCCAATGTATGATATAAACATTTCTTTAAAAGCTTACCAGGATGCACCGAAGGGTAATGAATATGAATGTAAGATAGACACTGCAGACAAAGGATCAAGGGTCTTTGCACAAACATTGAAAGGACAAGATAAGACCTCTGTCAAGAGAAAAAATGCCAAAAGAGAGCCTTCATATTGTCCCCAGGAAGGTGTAAAAATTAAAAAAGAAAGAAATAAGGAAGCCGCCCGAGCTTACAGGAAAAGAAGAAGAATCGAGGGTCAAGAACTTGTAGCAAAGTTAGAATTTCTGAAAAAGAAGAAAGCAATGCTTAAAGAAGAGTTGAGAAAAGCTAAAGATCTCTTTGATCTCTTTAATTGATATTGCTTAAAGGTTTCTTTTGAAAATTTTAAAGACTCCTTTTAGAGACCCAGAGAAATTATTTCCTTAAATAGAGTACAAGTCAATGATTTAATGTTTTCAGTTTCGATGTTTTCAATTCAAAATTATGAATTTTATGGAAAATTTTTGTCTGAATCTCAGGAATTTTGGTTATTTAGCCTCAAATAAAGTATTTTCCTTTTTTATGTCTCAGCTTACGTTTTTGAATCTTGCTCAGAATACATTATTGCTAGAAACGACTGGATTTAGATTATTCATCTCTTTGTTACCATGGAAGCACGGCGACTATGGAAAGGGTTTCGGCTCCTTTAGGGGACGTATGCAATTTTTTATTCGGCAACCTCCTGGGTGCAGCATTTTTATTCTCGAACAAAATTGAAAAGGAAAAAAAAAATCCCCCTAAGACACTCATGGCGCAAAGGACGTCGATGATTGTCACCATTTCATTTCATGTGTCTTTTTTACAGGGGAAGATAGTCCAGACCCGGGAGAGGGAGGCTGGATGCGTAGGTCTTCAATACCCAAAGCGCTCAAAATCTTTGGCTTTACGGCAGAAATGGTACAAAGTAGATTTTTTCATAAAGAAGGTTGATTTTTAAGGCTTAGATATAAAATTTTATAGGGGGAGCAGCCCTTTGGCATTTTTTCCCGTGCATCGGTTTCACTTTATTACAAGTGTGGTGAGGATCTAATGTCTGTAGTTTGGAAAATAATGAACCTCGGTCTGGATTAGAGAGCATGACGTTAATACGGAGATAGAAAAATTAATAATAAAGGTGTGATCCTGCAAAAGTCCTGATTCGGCGCAAAAAGGAATCAAAATGACTCAAGCATTTTCAACTATATTTTGGAGGTACTAAATAGGTTACTGGTACCTCCAATAGACCTTCCCCTGGGTCTTCCACTGCCAGCTTTTTAGTAGAAAGAAGGCAGGTTATATATTGTTGGCATCAAAACCAGGCAAGGATTTCCAATGTGTATGATTAAAGAACCAAAAGTGAACCCGGAGTTTCTGTCCCACCATTTCCCCAAGGTTATTTTTTCCGGTGGGGGGGGGAGAAAGGTGGACATGTTACACATAGTTTGAAGTAGAATTGATGACATTGCTGCAACAACTATTCTTAAATGCGTTTCTTATCATTTTAATATATCAAACAATTCGTGGTAATGCACTGTTAATAAGGAGCAATACAGAAACTCTAAAAAGTGAAATTTTGATGCCAGTATACATATTAAAAGAATCGGCTTTATATGGTGATTCCAAATATATATGTTTCCTTAAGTTTAGTTTTACCTATAAAAGGCTACTACTAGTACTAACAACTCACCGCGGCACCAAGCCGCCTTAGGCCAACACAGCTACGCATACTCCTCCCTTATCCCCTCCCAGGAATTTCCCCATTTTCTTTAAATATTTCTTTATGACATCCTCCCATCCCAATCGCGGGCGACCTGCCTTCCGTTTAGCCCAAGACGGTTGGCCGAATAGTACAATCTTCGGCAATCTGCCATCTTTCATCCGCAGAACGTTCCCAACCCATTTCAGCCTGTCTCTCATTATAGCCTAGAAAGCAGGATGTAACCCCACTTTTCGTACATTCTTCAAGCCTGAGAAATTCTGCCCAATTTTCGAAAAAAGGCGGAAACACCCCTTTAAAGTAGTAAAATCTTAATGAAAATCGAATAATGAAATTCGGCGTATCAGAGAACCATTCTATATAGGTTTCAAGTTCCTATCTGCAAAAATGTGGAATTTTTTATTTTTTGCCAGAAGAAAGATCACAGATGCATGTTTATTTTTTTTTTTTCCCAGGGGTGATCGTATTGACCCAGTGGTGTTAGAATATCGAGAGAAGGCTCATTCAAGCGGCAATTAAACATTCTAGTGCCCTTTTTAAGTGACCTAAAAGATTGGAGGGAAACTAGGCCTCCTCACACACCCATTTTTTTCTCAAGATCGTCTGATCAGAATTTTTAAATAGCAATTTTGTTCAGCATGGTGGAGAGGTAAAAAACTATGCCTTTGGAGATAAAATGTCCCACCCCTCTCCCCAGCCCCTGCAGAAAAGTCTTTAAGTCATAAAATTTGCCCGTTGTCAACATATAGTATTTGTTATTCGGAAGTATGCATACATTTTTCGGGCGGGGGGGGGGGAGGGGAGAATTTTCTGCTGAAGGGATTTTCCATAAAAGTGTTTGTAAACTTTTTAAGATTAAATTAAACTTAAATAAAATCAACAAATTCAATGAAATTTAAAAATATAAAATACCTGTATTCAATACATTTGGTCTTGTAATGTTCTGGAATGAATTTATTCTTCATAACTTTACCCTCAAGCTCCTTCTTTTGCAGTTTATGAAGATCCAACTCTTTTTCCATTTTATTCATAGATCACTCAAGTAGAATGACTTCAGTTTTTCTAAAAACAAAATTATAAATAAATAATACAAGACAAATTCAAAAATTACTCTACTACGATCTTAGACTTAAAGTCCATTTTAGCTGTTTTTTTTTAAGATTTCAAAAATTCAAAATTACTCTACTGCGATCTTAGACTTAAAGTCCATTTTAGCTGTTTTTTTTAAAGATTTTTCAGCTAAGTAACTTCAATACCAACTTCAGTAGCCTCACTACTAACAGTAACTTTCCTGAAGAAACTTCAGTCAAGTAAGTTTTCAGGCAACTTCATTGAAGTCACCAAATTAACATTTTCAGTGAAGTTCAGTTCCATTTGTGACACACGCAAAACAATCCCTTCCTGATCTATGTTTTAGCCAGAACATAATTTGCACTTTACTGAAATCATATAAATGTTTTTACTTTTATAACTTTAATGAATCAAATAATATTAACATTTTAATTACTAAATATCAGTATAAGTATATTAATCTGACATTGCGAATTCATTTGTGTTTTTTTCAGTAAAGTGCAAATTATATTCTGGCCTTGGGAAGACATAGGGGTTTTGATCCCTGCTCATGTTAATTTCTGCTCGTTTTGAGTTTGACTCGGTTATTTATTGTTATTTCTGTTCGTTTTGGGTTTCATTTATTTATCAATGCTGGTTTGTTGTAGTTTCACGCTTGGTAGATTATTTGATTTTATTTTTGCTGATTTTTGGTTAAATGGAGTTCTTAACTTTTCTTTGAAAAGTGATAGTCGAAAGTGATTGGAGGGCAACTAGCCCCCCCCCACGCCCACCATTCCCCCCGACACATTCCATCGAAATTTAGAGATAGGCCTTTTGTCAGTTCAGCTCATTACAAGATACAATATATCTTTTGGAGGTGAAAACTCCCCCACAACCCTCAAGACAAGGAGGTTAGGTTATGCCATCGGACACTACAAGGTTTTTCCAGAAGGCATTGTCGTAGAAACTTCAAAACAGGCTCATTCAATTGGAAATTCAAAGGGCGTGTGCCCTTTTTAAAAGTCGAAAGTGATTGGAGGGCAACTAGCCCCACACGCCAATCGTTCCCCAAAACACATCAAATAAGAATTTTGAGATAGCCATTTTGTTCTGCGTAGGCTAGTTGATTTCCGGATAGAAAATATGTTTTTTAGGAGGACACTCCACCACAACCCTCAGGGCAAGGGTTTTAAGTTATGCCCTGGGGGCATATAAGGATTTACAAGAAGGTGTTGTCGTAGAAAATTCAAAACAGGCTCATTTGATTGGAAATTCAAAGGGCTTTTTTCCTTCTTAATAGTCGAAAGTGATTGGAGGGGAACTACCACTCCCCCACGCCCATCATTCCCCCAAACACATCCAATCAAAATTTTGAGATAGCCTTTTTGTACAGCGTAGTTTATTTCCAGATATAAAATATGTTCCTGAGGAGGACACTCCCCAACAACCCTCAGGGCAAGGGTTTTTAAGTTATGCCCTGGGGTATATAAGGTTTTTATAGAAGGCGTGGTCGTAGAGACTTCAAAAAAGGCCAATTCGATTGGAAATTCAAAGGGCTAGTGCCCATTTTAATAGTCGAAAGTGGTTAGTAATATTTTTTGTTGTTGTTGTTGTTTAGACCAGGGCACTTCGTATCGAAGTTGTCGTGGGAACTTCGAAAGGGGCTCATTCGACTCAAAATAGAAAGGGTTGATGCCCTTTTAATAGTCGAAAGTGATTGGAGGGCAACTTATCCTCCTTTCACTCCCCCCTCCCATTGGTTCATTATGTTTAAAAACTAAATGTTGCCTTAAGATTAAATCAAAATGCACTGAGATAACGCTAATCCCCAATAAGGCATCTCAGCAGTATCCCAAGAACGACTGAGGGTATTATGTTCAAACTTTCGAGGCTACTTCTGCTCTTAGAATTGTATGGTGTATGTTGTTAAAAATTGCTGAAAATTTTTCTCCAGCATACAAATAGCAGGCCAAACTATAAAGTCTTAAAAAACGAAAAGATTTAAAGTGTTATTTTATTTTTCCCTGACAAGACTTTGTCAATTTAAAACGAACAGAAATTAATTAAAAAAAACTTTTTCCACAAAATAAGTTTTTCAAACCCAGAACGAACAGAAATTAAAATAGATAACCAAGTTAAACTCAAAACGAGCAGGAATTAACATAAGTTGGGCGCAAAACCTATATGCCTTCCCAGGGCCAGAACAAAATTTGCACTTTACTGAAAAAATGCAAATGAATGTGCATTGTCAGTTTAATATACATATACTGATATTTAGTAATCAAAATATTAAAATTATTTTGATTCATTAAAGTTATAAAAGTAAAAACATTTATATTTTTTTCAGTGAAGTGCAAATTTTGTTCTGGCCTTGAGAAGGCATAGAGGTTTTGCACCCAACTTATGTTAATTTCTGCTCGTTTTGAGTTTGACTCGGTTATTTATTGTAATTTCTGTTCGTTTTGAGTTTCATTTATTTATCGATGCTGATTTGTGGTAGTTTCGAGCTTGGTAGATTATTACTTAGTTCGTCTTTTTAATCATTAGATTTTTTATTGGTTTCTTTAGTTTAGTTTTTATCTATTTTATTGAAGACAGATAACAATCATACAGCTGAATCATTTGCAAACTATTTGAAATAAACTCCTTTAATCAAACTCATCATTTTTATTTTGAGTTTTATTTATTGAAAGCTTGTCCTCGGGTTTTCTTTCTCCCAGCTCTGGGTTCTATTTATTCAAAACTCCCCACAAGAACACGGACTCTTTAAACGTCACTACCACATGAAGAGTCAGTTTCACGTTTCCCAGAATTGAAAAAATGCTCGAACTTTTGTTCATTTTTCAAAGAAACATAAATATTGTGCTTCTTTAAATTTTTTTGGAAAGTGTTTCTCCTGTTTTTTATTGCTCACTTTAAAAGGTTGCTTCTTTTTTGTTGGCGGAGGTGCTTGCCGGAACATCTGCTTTTGCCCTATCCTTTCCTTTTTTCCACTGGCTTTAAATCTCCCTCGTTTCCTTGGCTATTTTTTCTAATTGTATTTTTTTTCAAACATTAAATGAAAGGCCTATCTCACAGGTCTTTTTTTCTAACGGTAATTTGCTTCACAGTCGTTTGCGTGATTTTTTTTTCTAAATTTATTTTCTTATTTTTTGTCAACATTAGGTGGAAAGGTGTTTTTTATTCTAGCGGTACTTTGCTTCTCTCTGCTAGGCGAGGCCTTCAACCCCTCACAGATATAACTAGACTGTGACCTCATATAAATTTAGACCCAATTATATAGAATTATAGAACGTTATATAATTGTAAACGTCAACGAAAACTTACAGAGATTATTCTTGCTGGAACTTCTGAGGAATTATGGAACCAAAACCACTTAATTATTGCAGAACAACGTCCATTATATGTCAATAGTCCACATAAAAAACAAAAAGCCTGTGATTGGTCCTTTTTTTTAACCTTTTTTTAACATAAAAAATATTCAATAAGTAATAACACGAAAAATAATTTATTATTTTTTTCACAAAAACTAGAAACAATTAATCTTAAAAAAGTGGAATATTTTCGTCAAAACCTACCAACCTCCCTACCCCACCCCACCTTAATTTCAGAGTATTATGAATGTTATGACAAGAGCTAAGAATTAAAGTTACTTAAAGCATCTATAAATATGGGATTTTTTTATGTATATACGGTTCTGGCATTAACGAACCGTATCACTGAAATGTTTTTGCATTTATCAAATTCATTAGAAAAGGTTTTTATTAATTTTCATTGTTACATCCAATTTTCTGGCACAGAATGGTAGTTATTTATATAGCAAGTTACAAACTTATCTCGAAGTATAGCTGTGTATCTTTATGCAGTTAAACTTTGTGATTATTTTTGTTATTTATTTATTTTAAGTGATTTATTTTAATTATTTATTATATAGTGAATATTTTCGTCCATGTTGTAAAAAATTAAAACACAATGTTTAAATACGTATGGTTTTTAATAAAACGCAATGACACGATGGATTTAGTACTTTTACAGTTTGGGGATGGGAAGGAAGGCAGTAGCCCAACTCTTGTTTGTAGTAATTTTTGTTCTTTTTAAGTTTGACTTGAATATTCAATTTAATTCTTACTCGTTTCAGAATCTGTTTATTCATCTGTATCAGTTTCTGTTATCTTTGTTTCGTGTGATTATCTGTTTTAATTTCTGTTCAATTTGCTTTATCGCTATCAAGTCGATTTTATTATTGAAACATGTAGAGTTATGCATTAATTTTCAAATGAGTCCTGAAGTTGACAGTTTTTTGAAAAAGAGAATAGATACTTTCGAGAAAATATAGTTTTTTGGCCTTTTTATGAGTAAGCCAAAATAATTTTCAAGTTAGTTTTGTGCATTAACATTGCTCTGGCCCAAGAGTTGACGGATATCCTCCGAATACCATTTTCGGGGAAGCTAATATTTTTAGATATTTACACGTATTCAGATAAGAAAAACTTTATTGGTCAGCTTTTCTCTCCATTCTTTGGCGAAAAATTGTTTTCTATATTTTATATACAACAAAAAACAAACGTGGAAAGTCAATGTGAAATAACGCGGAAGGTTTATGGTTGTTAGGTATTTGGTTTTAATTCTTATTGTTAGGAACTATGGGTTTTTATATTTCTTAACATTGGACGTGATCGTCTCTTACTAGGTTGCTAGCTGCCGCTGCAACCCGGATAGGAAAGAGGTCGTTCATTATTATAATTCGTTTTTTAACTATAAATACAAACAGGAAAAAGCCTACGGCTTTTTCTTCTTTTAAATAGTAAGAGACAAAACTCAAACAATCAAGTAGCTAACTAAGTCCAATGTATGGAATGGTTTGTTATTTCAGTGATCGTCTTTTAATGTAAATTTACTAACCTATACTATAGTTAAGTGGCCTATATAATTTAGTATAGGCAAGAGTTCTTTCTTTATTATAACGTGGGTTCAAATCTTACCGCTGGTATACGATTATGATTTATGTACAAAAATCAAATATCTTTGAAAAGACTGAATTATGATTTATGTACAAAAATCAAATATCTTTGAAAAGACTGAAGTATGAAAAGACATAAAAAATGCAGTTTTTAATTGAAAAATTTATCCTGTTTTAGAAAAATTTATTTTAGTTACTATAGATTTTTAACCCAATTAATTTCCTTTAAAATGAACCATTGAACAACTCTCTACGATGTTCCAGTGTCAAGCTATTTCTGGAAAAGAAGAAAAAAAGAAAAAAAAATATCCCGTTTAGGCAGAATGTTGTAGTAACTGCCACTTTTCTTGATTTTCAAGCCAATATATTTCCCTTGCTGTTCAAGCCAAAGGGCGGTAAGTTTCCTTTCAAGGGGTTTCGGACAAGGCGGTTCTAATGGTGTACTTTTGAATTGGATCTGACTCCTTTTTTAGGAACTATGGGTTTTTACATTTCTTAACATTGGACGTGATCGTCAATTACTAGGTTGCTAGCTACCGCTGCAACCCGGATGTAATCTTAACTATAGTTAAGTTGCCTACGCAAGTTAGCAAAAGCAAGAGTTCAATCTTTATTATAACGATTCTTCATTTATAATGAACTATTCTTTAATGTAAAATAGTAAGAAACGATCCTCAAGCAATCAAGTAGCTATCTAAGTCCAATGTATGCAGTGGTATGTTATTCCAATGATCGTATTTTAATGTAATTTTCTTGATTTTCAAGCCAATATATTTCCCTTGCTGTTCAAGCCAAAGGACAGAAAGTTTCGTATGCAAGGGTTTCGGACAAGGCGTTTCTAATGGCGTACTTTTTGTTTTGATCTGACTCCTTTTTTAGGAACTATGAGTTTTTATATTTCGTAACATTGAACGTGATCGTCTCTTACTAGGTTGCTAGCTACCGCTGCTACCCAAACTAGGTTGCTAGCTACCGCTACAACCCGGATAATTGACAAACACCATTTATGATGAGCTATATTCGTCATTTATTTAACTACACCTGGAACCACCATATATCAGTTAGTAAGGGAGAGAGATCGTTCTTTACTGTAAAATTTTCAAGCCAATATATTTCCCTTGCTGTTTCAACCCAAGGGACAGAAAGTTTCCTATACAGGGGTTTCGGACAAGGCGGTTCTAATGGTGTACTTTTGAATTTGATCTGACTCGTTTGTTAGGAACTATGGATTTTTACATTTCTTAACATTGGACGTGATCGTCTCTTACTAGGTTGCTAGCTACCGCTGCAACCCTAGCCACTAGTCTCTTCGGAGGCGTGGGTTCAAATCTTACCGCTGGTATAATGTTTGAAATACTGCTGTGTGAAAAGACATCGAAAATGCAGTTTTTGGTGAAAAAATTTATTCTCTTTTAGAAATAATTTATTTTAGTTACCATAGACTTTAACCCAATTAATATCCTTTAAAATGAGTTATTGAACAACCCTCTACGATGTTCCAGTGCCAAGCTATCTGTGGAAAAGAAAAAAGAAAAAAAGAAAAAAAAATATCCCGTTTAGGCAGAATGTTGTAGTAGCTGCCACTTTTCTTGATTTTCAAGCCAATATATTTCCCTTGCTATTCAAGCCAAGGGACAAAACGTTTCCTATACAGGGGGTTTCGGAAAAAGGCGGTTCTAATGGTGTACTTTTTGTTTTGATCTGACTCTTTTTTTAGGAGTTAGGGGTTTTTATATTTCTTAGCATTAGACGTGATCGTCTCTTACTAGGTTGCTAGCTACCGCTGCAACGCGGATAACTCTAATATAAAACTATGATGACTGATATTCATTATTGATCTAGTAGGGTTTCAGACAAGGTAGTTCTAAAGACAAGGTACTTTTGTTACTATATACTATATATTACCTATATTATAGTTAAGTGGCCTATAAAATTTAGTATAGGCAAAAGGTCGTTCTTTATTATAATTCTACTTTAAAAAGTATTTTATTTTTAATTACAAAAGGCATTAGATGTTGCAATTTCCTTTAAAATGAGCTATTATACAGCTCTCTATGATTTTCCAGTGCCCAGCTAGCTGAGGAGGAAAATCAAGCGGAAATAAAAAAAATATCCCGTTTGTGGAGAATAACGTGGTAAATGTCAATTTTCTTGATTTTCAAGCCAATGTATTTTCTTTGTTATTCAAGCCAAAGGGCGGTAAGTTTTCTTTTTAGAGGTTTCGGACAAGGCGGTTCTAATGGTGTACTTTTTGTTTTGATCTGACTCTTTTTTTAGGAGTTGTGGGGTTTTATATTTCTTAACATTGGAGGTGATCGTCTCTTACTAGGTTGCTAGCTACCGCTGCAACCCGGATGATCTGACTCCCTTTTTAGGAGCTATGGAATTTTATATTTCTTAACATTGGACGTGATCGTCTCTTACTAGGCTGCTAGCTACCGCTGCGACCCGGATCACAAACAGGAAAAAGCCTATGGCTTTTTCTTCTTCGAAATAGTAAGAGACTAGCCTCAAACAATCAAGTAGCTAACTAAATCAAATATATGTAATGGGTTTTTATTCCAATGATCGTCTTTTAATGGAAAATTTTAATATATTGACCTTAAATATAACTGTACTAGTCTATACTCTAACATCTTGTTTCTCTCAAGCTTTCAAATTAGACAATTAATTTGCGATAGCGTCATATAATTTTTTTAGAATTGTGGAATGATTGCATTAAATCAAAATGATATTCCAAGAGAGATGCAGTACGATATTAATTTTCAAGAGAACAAGTTGCTTTATTCAAAAAATCGCCTAAATCTTAAAGGCAAAGTCAGTATGATAATATGGTACCCTCTTTATAGAGTGAATTTTAATAACTACTACATGAGATCCTCTTGACTGACACCATTTATGATCGATCCTTATGTCCCGCTATGCAAGTTTGTATAGGCAAGAGTTCGTTCTTTATTGTTAATTATCTGCTCACAACTGTCACAATGCATTGTGGGGTATACATCCCTGATGTTAGCTACCTTATCAAGGCTCTCACCAAATAATTTTATTATTGTATTTTCATCCACAGAAACTCTAATATTGCTATCACCGTAAATGAAGTCTTGACTATTATTACGACAGAGTCTACTTGACACTTCTTCTATATAATGACTTAGTTCCTTGTACGAGCCCTCGACTTTTAGTAGATTAATATATTGTATAATCTTACATTTTGATTCTGCCTTATATACGCTATTAATGAAACAGTTCAAGACAGGAAAATGTGGAGCTAGTGCCCTTAGAAAACGCAAATAGCTCTGACATCCCTCATTTGGGCTACAGTATAACGAATGCCCATGCTTTCTTGGGTCCCTGTGATTGATTTCACAATAATCCAAGCCGCCAAGGTAGAAATTAACAACTTTGTCAGTTGAAAATTTTAATGCTATATTATTTTCAAGGATATCAAAAAGAATTTGACATAATTCAATATCCGTCAGATAGAGCTTGCAGATATCAGGGTGACATTGCCAAGTAACCTGCTGCCCAATTTTTGGTTTTGAATGTTTATTCAGATTGTTATAGGTGACTTCAGCCATCATAATTTCCTTGTCAGATCTAGATTCAGAGCATTTTTCAATAGTTGTCTCGTACTTTTCAGGACAGTTTGTTCTACTACACAGAGAATTTTTTGCCAAATATTCAGAAGAACTAAAATAACTGTTAAAAACACAATTAGAAATGCTTTTTTCTTGAGTCGGTGTTCCAGGAATTTGTTCTAAATCATTAGTCTTACAAACACATTTACTAATAACCCTAACAGGCTCGTTTTCGCCATAATTGAAAAACATTGCTTTTCCTTCGCTGTTCATAGGTATGATTGTATATATATTTTTATTGCTGCTACATAAACTGCAATTGCTACTTCCAAAATTAATATACGAATTTTCAAAGAAGTACGCCTCCGTATATTCACTGTGTTGTCGAACATTTTCCATTGCATCTATAAACTGTTCCGCAGTTGCCAATCTATACCTTGGAAGCTTTTCGTTAAACTGACAACATTTCTTTTGGATATTACGATGAAGCTTTGCCAAAGAATTTCTAGCCGACTTTTCAACAGCATCCGCTCTTTCAAAGAGAATTTTAATCTGTAATTTTGAATACTTTTCGTGATCCCGATAAAACATGCGTAAAATGTTTCTCAATTTACAAAGATCAGCCTGCATTTTTGCCATCTTCTTGTATTTCTGAATGTAATTTTTCCCTTTGTCCTTATGCGTTCTTCGGTACAACCTCGCAGAGAATTTAATTTTTTCATTATAGATTTTGTCACCCCAGTAACGCTCCTTGATCTTTTGTTTGGCTGTCTCAATTTTTACTTCTCGATACACCTGGACGGTTGAATACCTTTGCTTTTGGTTTTTCTTATATTTGATGCGGTAATCTTCATCATTGTGATAACTATCCTTGAACTTTTGTTTGGCTGTCTCAATTTTTGCATGTCTATAATCTTCATCATTGAGATAACACATCTTGCTGTTTTGTTTTGCTCTCTCAATTATTACTTCTCGATACGCCTGGTCGGTTGAATACCTTTGTTTTGCTCTCTCAATTATTACTTCTCGATACGCCTGGTCGGTTGAATACCTTTGCTTTTTTCTTTTCAAGATACTATCTCTGTTGTTTGTGTAGTACTGTTTTTTCAACTTGCGTATAGCTTGCTTGATTGAAACCATTATGTAATTATGAATGAGAATATTTATAGTTCTGACGCTTCTTATATAGTAATTATGACGTCACGGCGTAATGATTTTATTGACGTCATAGCGCAATGATATTATTTCATGACGTCTTCAGAAACAACAATATATTTTCGTGTTTTTCTATTCACGTCATAGCTCTAATATAAAACTATGACGACATTCAATATTTATCTAGTAGGGTTTCAGACAAGGTAATTCTAATGATGTACTTTTGTTTTGATTTGACTCTATTCTTAGGAGTTTTGTTATATTTCTTAGCATTGGACTGATCGTCTCTTACTAGATTGCTAGCGACTGCCGCAACCCAGATTCACATATATATTTATTTATGAAAGACAACCTGACCGAGGGGTCCAAGGCACTGGTGTTAGCCACCAGTCTCTTCGGAGGCGTGGGTTCAAATCTTACCGCTGGTATGCGATTATGTTTGAAAGACTGCAGTGTGAAAAGACATCGAAAATGCAGTTTTTGGTGGAAAAATTCATTCTCTTTTTGAAGAAATTTATTTTAGTTACAAAAAATTTTTAACCTAATTAATTTTCTTTAAAATGAGCTATTGAACAATTATATACGATGTTCCAGTGCCAAGCTCTTTCTGCATACAAAAAAAGAAAAGAGAAAAAAATATCCCGTGCGGGGAGAATGACGTGGTAAAAGTCAATTCTCATGATTTTCAAGCCAATATATTTTCTTTGTTATTCAAGCCAAAGGGCGGTAAGTTTCCTTTATAGAGGTTTCGGACAAGGCGGTTCAAATGGTGTACTTTTTGTTTTGATCTGGCTCCATTCTTAGGAACTATGGGTTTTTATATTTCTTAACATTGGACGTGATCGTCTCTTACTAGGTTGCTAGCTACCGCTGCAACCCGGACTACCGCTCCAACCACGATATTTCATATAGTGACTCAATATTTCAGTTCTTATGGGCTAGAGTTCGTTCTTTATTGTAAGTACTGTAATTAAAAACAGGAAAAAGCCTATGGCTTTTTCCTAATTGGAATAGTAAGAGACGACCTGGCTACAACGTACGATTATGACGTCATTGATCAATCTTTAACATGAAATATGCAGGTTTTTATAAAAAAAATTGATTCCATTTTAAAAATAATTAATTTTAATTACAACAGGTTTTTAACCCCATTAATTTCCTTTAAAATGAACCATTGAAAAACTCTCTAGGATGTTCCAGTGCCAAGGTATCTGTGGAAAAAAGATACCGTTGGGGCAGAATGCTGTCGTAGCGGCAAATTTTCTTGATTTTTAAGCCAATATATTTCCCTTGCTGTTCAAGTCAAGAGATATAAAGTTTTCTATATAGGGGTTTCGGACAAGGTGGTTCTAATGGTCTACTTCTTGTTTTGATCTGACTCTATTTTTAGGAGTTATGGGCTACTCTATTTCTTAACATTGGACATGATCGTCTCTTACTACGTTGCTAGATACCACAGCAACCCGGATTTTCGAAAAATAAGCGCGCATAAATATTGCATTCGCTTATTACTTCATATATGGTTACTACCTACGATTATGACGTTATTCATCAAGATTGGCCATAAAAATGTAGTTTTTAGTGTAAAAATTTATTTAATTTGAAATAAAAAAATTGAATTACAGACGGCACTAGATCTAGTAATTTCCTTAGAAATTAGCCATTGAACAACTATACGATGTTCCAGTCCCACGCTATCTGTGTAAAAGAAAAAAAAGAGAAAAAAAGATGCCTTTTTGGCAGAATGCTGTAGTAGCTGCCACTTTTCTTGATTTTCAAGTCAATATAAATCCCTTGCTGTTCAAGCCAATGGACAGAAAGTCTCTTATATAGGGGTTTTGGATATTGGACGTGATAGTCTCTTACTAGGTTGCTAGCTACCGCTGAAACCCGGATAACTTAAGGAAAATACTTAAAATTATTTAGTGTTATAATATTTTATCTAAAGATAAATATGTGTTACATTATATATATATATATATATATATATATATATATATATATATATATATATATATATATATATATATATATATATATATATATATATATATATATATATATATATATATATATATATATATATATATATATATATATATATATATATATATATATATATATATATATTAATATATATATTTAAATATTAATATTTCAAATAATAATAAATTAGTTTTTAAATTATATAATAAAACGGATGATTTTAATTTTGATGTAATTAATTTTCCATTTCTTGAAAGTAATATACATTCAAATATTACTTATTCGGCTTATTATTCCCAATTATTTAGGTATGTAAAAATATGCAGTAATTACACAGATTTTAAAAATAGATGTAAAAAGCTGAGCGATAAACTGATCTTAAGAGGTTTTTCTGCCAAAAAAATTAGTTGGCAATTCAAAAAATTTAGTTTCATGTATCATGAACTTTTAAGTAAATATACAAAAAATTATAAAGAAATACTGAATGATATTTTAATATAATTTCTCTTGCGCTTTTCTTTTTTTGGAAGTTTGAGTTTGTAGGGGGTTTTCAAACAAGCTTGAGGATCTTTAAATTGGTAATTGGTTCCAGATACCAATAAAAGATACATCTGTTCCAGAATGGTCTCTTTCAGTGACCTCTGGGATTTTATTATGGAAACATTGAAACACTTTTTGTATGTAATTTTTAATAGCTTGACTAGTATGCATGTATTTCACAAGTTTTTCCTGACATAGGGTTACCATATAGATCTTATGGTAGAGGCTCCACCGTGCCGGGTAAAGAATGTAAAGCCTCAAAACCCGTTAAGGCAGGTGGCATTTCTTCTGATGAGCCCTAAATGGAAGGTTCTACTTGGAAATATTTTGCTAGATTTAAGGTGCTTTTGCTGGTAAATTTACAACGACTTACATTTATTGATGACAACTTTGCATGGATTTGGACTTTTCTATTTGGTTGACGGTTCGGGTATACTGTTTGGTCCTAGGTAGTTGGATAGATGGGTAAGGTAAAAGCCTCGTTCAAGTGCACATTTGTCCCAATTGCTGGATTAAGACGACAGTTTTTTTTTTTTTTTTTTTTTTTTTTTTTTTTTTTGCCAAGTAATTACCTCTTAAACATAATATGAATCCAGGTTGGATCTAGTGCTGGTGGAGGAATCATCAAAAATTCCTCCCCGACGGACCTTAACCCTGGTCCAGGTTTTACCTGAAATTGATGATTATTTGGCGAATTTATCACTTATTTTAAAAGGTTAGCATAAGCAAATGTTCTATTTAGGTTTTTTTTTTTTTTTTTTTTTTTTTTTTTTTTTTTTTTTTGTATGATTAGTTAGAGAAGCCTTATTACTTGTGGACTTTTGGCTTGGCTTTTGGAGATGTCTTGGATTATTTTATTTTTTGTTATTTCGGTTTTATTTAATGTCTGATTTTATATTGAATAATATTTGTAAGGATTATTGTAAAAGGGGTCTGACGAATATTAGTAAGTGTAATGGGCGTTGTTTTCTTTGTCAAGATCACTTCATGCCTCGAAATAATGTTAAAAGCACTTTATATAATAAAAAGTTTCAATGTTTATTAACATGACATGTAAATTGTAAAATCAAATAATATTATCTATTTACTATAAATTAAAAATTGTCAATTAAAATATTTTGGGACAACAATTAACAACATATATATGAGATTTTCTGGACAGAAAACTACAATTACAAAGGAAAAAACTAACAATTATCTCGTTCTACATTATAATAATGTGTATACTTCATATACACATATATATATATATATATATATATATATATATATATATATATATATATATATATATATATATATATATATATATATATATATATATATATATATATATATATATATATATATATATATATATATATGTATATATGTACAAATACAGTGATGATACAGTGATATATACAGTGATGGAGACTGGATTGGTTATTATTATTTTTCTTTTATATTTTATATTATTATTTTTCTTTTATATTTTATTTATGTATTATCATTTTTGATTCAGCTATTTATTTATTTTCCTATATATTTTTTTTATTATTATTATTATTTATATATATATATATATATATATATATATATATATATATACACATTTATATATATAATATATATATTGATTCATTTTAATACTTCAATTACTATTGGCTACAGTTCGTTTTTTAATGTAAATTTTAATTTAATTCGTTCTTTATTATAACTTTAAAATGAGCCATTAGACAGCTCTTTATTATGAACATGAACTGTTTGACTTAATACTTCAGTTACTATGGGATACAGTTTGTTCCTTATTGTAAAATTATTTTTATAAAGAAGAAAGAAGAAAGAAAAAAAGATGCCGTTTAGGCAGAATGCTGTAGTAGCTGCCATTTTTCTTGATTTTCAAGCCAATATGTTTCCCTTGCTATTCAAGCGAAATGACAGAAAGTTTCCTATACAGGGGTGTCAGAGATGGCGGTATGCTTTTTGTTTTGATCTGACTTTTTATTTAGGAGATATGGGTTTTTATATTTCTTAACATTGGACGTGATCGTCTCTTACTAGGTTTCTAGCTACCGATGGAACCCGGATTCAAAAATCAAATATCTTTGAAAAGACTGCAGTATGAAAAGACATCAAAAATGTAGTTTTTAGTGGAAAAATTTATTCTGTTTTAAAAATAATTTGTTTAAGTTATAAAAGGTTTTTAACACCATTAATTTCCTTTAAAATGAGCCATTGAACAACTCTACGATGTTCCAGTGCCAAGTTATCTTCGGAAAAGAAAGAAAAAGAAAAAAGATGGCGTTTAGGCAGAGTGCTGTAGTAGCTGCCCCTTTTCTTGATTTTCAAGGCAATATATTTCCCTTGCTGTTCAAGCCAAGGACAGAAAGTTTCCTATACAGGTATTTCAGACAAGCCGGTTCTAATGATGTACTTTTTGTTTTGATCTGACTCTTTTTTTAGGAGTTATGGGTTTTTATATTTCTTAACATCGGACGTGATCGTCTCTTACTAGGTTGCTAGCTACCGCTGCAACCCGGATTGCTATAGGCTATAGTTTGTTCTTTAATAAAATTTCACAGCTCTCTGTTATGATGATTAAGGAAAATTCATCATCTATATAATGATTCCTTTTAATACTTCAGTTACTATGGACTAAAGTTCGTTCTTTAATGTAATCTTAACATTGGACGTGATCGTCTCTTGCTAGATTGCTAGCTACCGCTGCAACCCGAATGCATTTGCATTATTATCATTTTTGTGTTGTTCTTGACGATTCTGGGCCGGTGGAATGACACGAAATATATCACTGTGATCAAGTCTTGCATTAATATTTATTTTTTTCTCTTTTGTTGACACCACTGGTCCGAAACTAGTCATCCTTTTCATATTTTTGGGCTAAATTTCTATTAATAAGGGTTCTTCAACTGAAGAGCTTCTCATTCTTTTTCTGGGACCTCCAACAATGGAAAAAAAATTTTTTCCTTGATTCTGTTGTAATTTAGAATTTGCTTCATTTGTTCTACATAATTTTTTATGTATAGCATAAAAATCGTCTTTTTCTGCATCTTCCATTGTTACCCTTCTTTTGTTCTCTTTTGCTATGACTGCATGTACAACACTACTCTCCCTTTTCTTTCCTTTTGGGGAAATTTCAGTTAATAAGGGTACTTCACTTGGTGTACCTCTGAGTTGCCTTTCTGAGAACTCAAACAATGGAAGATCTGTTCTGTAAGTTTTTCTCAAACGGTTGTACTCAATTCAAGCATCAACATCGCAATAAATCTTTGTCTGATCAAATTCTACTAGATGTAAACCTGCACTAGTGGTCAAACGCGAAAGAGCAAAGTCCATCATACCTGGACCAAAGCAACGATTACCTGCGTCAACAATTGCACACTTTAAACTTAGTCCTTGGGACTTGTATATTGTAATGGCAAAGGCCAGTTGAAGCGGAAAGTGTCTTCGCGTGTAAAAGACTTGCTTCAAAACTTCAAAACGAACGGTTTCTCTGCCAATTTCAACCGGAAGCTCTAGTCCGTCAAATTTTACAATAACTCCAATTATTTCTCTATTTGGTAGCAAGTTGAAGCTTGTTACTGTGCCCATTGATCCATTTACTAGCCCCTTAGCAACACAAATATTTCTCTGGAGCATTACAAATGCACCTACTGCAAGTGACAAGCTCATGAAAGCACTGGCTGTTCTTTTTTTTTGTCGTTGCCAAACTTTAAAACAGTGTTTGCTTCTTTCTGTTCGATTCGTTTGTCGTCAACAACTGAAGAGAGTCGATCAACTGCAGAAAGTTTAACGTAGTCTGAGCAGCTTTTTTTAAGAAGCAACCCTACCACACAATTTTCATTGGTGGGCATAAGAATGACAGTTCTATTTCCCTCTGCATACAATTTTGAGTAAAGATATATAATTTCGTCATTTGAAGCTTTGTAGGAGTTCCCAATTTTTCTCCTGTGAAGACTATTCAAATTTTCACCAGTGCAAAACCCCTGTCTAATTTTAGCAAGAGTATGAGCATAACTCTTATCCATCTTTTGTCTCACATTTATGCTTAGTTCCTCATACTCAAATAGATGCCAGAGGTTGAAAGTACCGACTGATTCGATTCTCTTTTTTACTTCTAGTCGTGTCAGAGGTATATAAGGAGGATTACCACTTACTGGTCTTAATTGAAGAAAATCTCCCAAAAATACACAGTTAGCATTACCCATTGGCAAATCAACTGCCATTGTTTCTGATAGTCTTAAGTGAATGTAGGTTAAAAGAAGAGACGAAACCATACTCATTTCACCAATAATAAAAAGTCGTGTCTCCTTAAGTGTCTTTCTCAAAGTAAGAAGTTTTTTAGTGGAGAGAGGTGTATTTTGTGGTGTTTTCCTGATCAATAGCTAAACTTAAACAACTATATATAGTTAAACCATTTATGCTATGTGCAGCAATACCAGTAGGTGCCATAACTACAACGGGACAATCTTCATTCTTGAACTTGTTGAAAAGTAGTCTTCTCACGACACTGATAGTCCTAGATTTTCCTGTACCCCCATATCCAGATACAATCAACTTCAAAGATGTTGCACCATTGCGCTTGGTCAGTGAGTCTAAAATTTTGTCGACAACTCTCTTTTGATCAATGTTGAGCCACTCATAATCATTTTTCAACCTGTCTTCGGTGTCACCATTTAAAATCTGTTTGTTTGTGTATAGCAAATCCTCCATAGCATCTGCTGCTCTGTCAATGACTCCTCCCTGAATTGCATTTTCTGGGTCATCTTCATTGTTTTCATCAATATTTTCTGCCTTCAGAATTTCTTTTGCACGTTCTCGGACCCTTTCTTCAAATTCAATATCGCTTTTCCTCTTAACAACAAATTTTTCGTGGTAAGCTTCAATGTCGGGATAGTTTACACTTTCAACACAGTAGGTTTCGTAACTGCTATATCCACTGACTACTAGTTCATTTTCATTTCACCAATGTTTAAACAATTTTAAAAGATCTCCATAGTAAGCATTCTTCTTCTCGTCAGATTCAAATGGGTTTACCTTTCTGTGCTGTATGATATACGGTTTAAAAAGCCTTTTTCTGAGGTAGAAGGACGCGTCACTTAACATCATAGTATCATCAGAGCCATTACGCTCCCGTTCGTACCAAGACAGTCATAGGCAGCGCGCTAGCACTGCCTAAGCAAAGAACGATGTGGGCACAATGTGTTGTTTTTGTTTGTTTTTTTCTCCATACCCGGGCACTTCGTATCGAAGGAGTTGTCGTAGAAAGTTCGAAAAGGGCTCATTCGATTGGAAATTGGAGTGGCTAGTGGCCTTTTTAATGGTCGAAATTGATTGGAGGGCCACTAGCCCCCCCCCCACGCCCATCAGTTCCCTAAAAACATATACGCAAAATAGTTAAAGAGCCATTTTGTTCAGCATCGTTAATTTCCTCATAGAAAATATAAGTTTGAGGAGGATACTCCCCCACAACCCTCGAGGCAAGGGTTTTAAGTTATGCCCTGGGGGCATGTAAGGTTTTTATAGAAGGTGTTGTCGTAGAAACTTCAAAAAAGGCTCATTCGATTGGAAATTCAAAGGGCTAGTGCCTTTTTTAATAGTCGAAAGTGATTGGAGGGTAACTAGCCCCCCACGCCCAGCATTCCCCCAAACACACCCAATCAAAATTTTGAGATGGCCATTTTGTTCAGCGTAGTTGATTTTTAGGTAGAAAATATCTTTTTGGGGAGGACACTCCCCCACAACCCCCGGGGCAAGAATTTTAAGCTATGCCCTGGGGCATGTAATGTAAGGTTTTTATAGAAAGCGTTGTCGTAGAAACTTCAAAAAGGCTCATTCTATTGGAAATTCAAATGGCTAGTGCCCGTTTTAATAGTCGAAAGTGATTGGAGGGCAACTAGCCCCCCCCCCGCGCCCATCAGTCCCCCAAACACATCCAATCAAAATTTTCAGATAGCCATTTTGTTCATCGGAGTTGATTTTCAGCTAGAAAAAATGTTTTTGAGGAGGACACTCCCCTAAATCCGTCGGGGCAAGGTTTTTAAGTTATGCCCTGGGGGCATATAAGGTTTTTATAGAAGGCGTTGTCGTAGAAACTTCAAAAAAGGCTCATTCGATTGAAAATTCAAAGGGCTAGTGCCCTTTTTCATAGTCAAAAGTGATTGGAGGGCAACTAGCCCCCCCCTCCCCCCCCGCCCATCATTCCCCCAAACACATCCAATCAAAATTTTGAGATAGCCATTTTGTTCATCGTAGTTGATTTCTAGATAGAAAATATGTTTCTGAGGAGGACACTCCCACAACCCTCGGGGCGAGGGTTTAAGCTAAGCCCTGGGGGCATATAAGATTTTTATAGAAGGCGTTGTCATAGAAACTTCAAAAAAGGCTCATTCAATTGGAAATTCAAAGGGATATTCCCCTTTTGAATAGTTTAAAGTGATTGGACGGTAACTAACCCCCCTCTCACGCCCACCTTTTCCCCAGACCCGTTCAAACAAAATTGTGAGACAGTTGTTTTTAACAACTTAGTTCAAAGTTTTTAAAATTTGGTCCTTTAGGATGGTACTCCCCTCACAGACCTCAGAACAAGGACTGTAAGTTATGCCCTGGGGGCATATACAGTTTTTATGGAAAGCGTTGTCGTAGAAACTTCAAAAAGGGCTCATTCGATTAGAAATTGAAATGGCCTGTGCCCTTTTTAATAGTCAAAAGTAATTGGATGGAAGTAACACCCCTTCCACATCCACCATTTCTCCAAACACATCCAATCAAAATTATGAAATAGCCATTTTGTTCCACGCAGTTAAAGTTCAGGAAATTATACCTTTGAGCAGGACACTCCCCTCAAAGTCTTCAGAGCAAAGGTTATAAGTTATGCCCTGGGGGCATATAAGTTTTTTATTGAAATCCTTATCCTAGAAACTTGAAAAAGAGCTCATTCGATTCGAAAATCAAAGTTCTAGCCCTTTTTAATAGTTGAAAGTGATTTGAGGGCAACTAGCCCTCCTCTCTCGCCCATCTTTTCCTCAAACACATCCAATCAAAATTTTTAGATAGCCATTTTGTTCAGTGTTGTGGATTTCCAGATATAAATTATGTTTTTGAGGAGGACACTCCCCCCCCCCAGCCTTCAGGACAAGGGTTTTGAGTTATGCCCTGGGGGCATATAGGGTTTTTTCTGAACGCATCGTCGTAGAAACTTCAGAAAAGGCTCACTCGATTGGAAATTGAAATGGCTAGTGCCCTTTTTAATAGTCGAATGTGATTTAAAAGGGCTATTGTCCTTTTAATAGTCAAAAGTGATTGAAGGGCAACTAACCCCCCTCTCATGCCCACCATTTCCCCAAACACATCCAATCAAAATTTTGATATATCCATTTTGTTCAACGTATTCGAAAGTTCTGGAAATTAGGTCTTTTAAGATGATAACCCCGTCAGAGCTTTCAGTGCAAGGGTTGTAAGTTATGCCCTGGAGGCATATATGGTTTATATAGAAAGTTGTTGTAGAAATTTCAAAAGGGGCTCATTTGATTGGAAATTGAAATTACCATTTTTAATAGTCGAAAATGAGGGGAGAGTAATTCACCCCCCTCTTACGCGCTTCATTTCCCCAAACACATTCAATCAAAGTTTAGAGATAGCCATTTTGTTCAACGTAGTTGAAAGTTCTGGAAATTATGTATTTAAGGATGACAAACCCCCCAGAGTCCCCAGGGCGAAGGTTGTAAGTTTTTCCCTGGGGGTATATAAGGTTTTTAATGATAAAGTTGTCGTGAAAACTTCAAAAGGGACTCATTCAATTGGAAATTTAGAGGGCTAGTGCCCTTTTTAATAGGTGAAAGTGATTGGACGGTAGGTAACCCCTCTCTCACGCCCACCATTCCCCCAAACACATCCAATCAAAGTTTTCAGATAGCTATTTTGTTCAACGTAGTAGAAAGTTCTCGAAATTAGGTCTGTGAGGATGACAACCCCCCCCCCCCCCAGCCCTCAGGGCGTGGGTTTGTATCTTATCTACTTGGGGCATAGAAGGATTCTAGTTAAAGTGTTTCCTTAAAGACCACAAAAACGCTCCTTTTTTTTTGTTCTGAAAAGAATTTTGCCTTTTTTAATAGTTGGATATAATTAAAGAAAGACTAATATCTTTCTCCCGTCCATCGCTTCCCACAACCTTGCCAATCACAACTGTGAGTTAGCCATTTTGTTTAACGTAGTTCAAATTTCTGGAAATTAGGTCTTAGAGGATGACAACCACCCTCACAGCCCTTAGGGTAAGAGTTGTAATTTATGCCCTGGGGGCATATAAGGTGTTTATAGGTAAAACTACCACAAATCAGCATCGATAAATAAATGAAACCCGAAACGAACAGAAATTACAATAAATAACCGAGTCACATTCAAAACGAGGAGAAATTAAGATAAGTTGGGCTCAAAACCCCTATGCCTTCCCAAGGCTAGATCATAATTTGCGCTTTACTAAAAAAAATACAAATGAATGTGCATTGTCAGTTTTACATACATATACTGATATTTAGTAATCAAAATCTGAATATTATTGGATTTATTAAAGTTATAAAAGTAAAAACATTTATATTTTTTTCAGTAGAGTGCAGATTATGATCTGGCCTTGGGAAGGCATAGGGGTTTTGAGCCCAACTTATGTTAATTTTTACTCGTTTTGAGCTTGACTCGGTTATTTATTGTAATTTCTGTTCGTTTTGGGCACAGTTTATAGAATTATCCAGTAAGTTTATTGCAGATCATTTCTGGTCTTCATTCTCGGTACGAACAAAAAGCTCCTCCCGCTTATTTCTACATTAGCGGGTTAGTCTGTTTCCGTTAATCAATGAGAAATGGTTACAAAGTGCATTATTCGTAATAGCGGGTTTCCACTTGTTTCGTGTCCAAGAGAAATCTGACTTGTCTACCCGTGAAAAGATCTAATGCCGCTTATGTTTATATCTGCAAAAACGTTCTCTGGAGCACTCGCACCTTGGTCTGGGTTTTTATAATGGGTGAGATAGGGTATGATCATACTGCTAATTCTATAAACTGTGGTTTTGGGTTTCATTTAGTTATCGATGCTGATTTGTGGTAGTTTCACGCTTGGATTGATTTTATTTTTGCTCATTTTTGTTTAACGGATTTCTTTACTTTTCTTTGAAAAACTTATTTTGTGGAAAAAGTTTTTTTAATTAATAACTGAAAAAGACTGACGTTTTCCATATGTTCCAGTCTTTTAGGGTAGATATCAATAACCCAGTGGACAATGTACAAATCACTACTATGTGGATCGTTTTTACCAAGCTTTTCAAGCTCCTCATACCTTCTCAATGTCCTCTTCACCTCGCTGTGTTTCGCGAGGTCAATATATCTAAATTGCCTAGAAATACTATACAATTTAATACCAAGAAGCCTATCATCAGCTTCAACTGCTCCAACTTGACCAGTTTTTATGGACTTCAACAAGTAGGACATCTATCGTTAACCAAGACATTTGCATGCATTATTCACTTCCTCCCACTTTGCTTCTATTTTGACACTCTCTGCTTTAGTCATGTAATCATTAATGTAATACGGCAATTTAGAGCCCAAATGGCCAATATATTGAACATCAATGTTTGCTTGATTAGCAATTAGTAACGCAGGAGAATAGTCATTTATATAATGCTCGTCATCTCTTTGAAGCAGATGATATATTCTTTTTCTTGGCTTTTTACGGTCTGTACCATGAGCCAAGCAGTCAAGGATGTCATATAATTCTGTTCGTTCCTTTGTAGGACGAGAAAGCCAAACTTACAATACGTAACCCATCTTCCTCTTTTTCTCTTATATTTTCTTTGACAGTATTTATTACAGCGGTGCACTTGATGGTCTTTGACTAGTTTGTGAAGAGTTGGACTTGTCAATCTATTTGGTATTTCACAAGTTATAATACTATCAATGTACTGAATCACTTCAGATGTTGTTGATTTGCCAATAATAGGAGCATCTTCAATCCACAACACACAGTGTACATGAGGCGCAACTCATTTCTGATACTCGATACGCCAGAAATGATCCTTAGTTTTACCAAACAAAAGATTTGTCTTAGAACAAATTAGCTCATTAAATATAGGTGTCCATTTTTTGTCAAAGTGCATGGAAACTGCAGCTGGATCTAGACACGTCAACTCTGCTGGGGTTATTTTTGCCACACCAGGTACGTTTTTCTGGACAGTCCGTAAATAGTCAATAAATTCAGGAGAGTACCACTCAGCACATGAAACTGTCAGAAACAAAGTCGGTGGACCCAATTACTCAATCATTGACTTTACTTTATAGGAAAGATATTGAAAATACTGCTGAGATCATCTGTTTTTTGACTGAACAGAAAACAAAGTCGCTTCCATCTCTCCATCACGGAATGAAGCCTGTCTAGCGTATATATTGACGCGCAGTTTGATTTGGTTTCACAGTTCGCAACATATGACCGACGCTATTACGCATGTACGAGAATTCTTGCAATTGGAAGCTGTGAAAAAGAAATTGTTTGTCAAGACGAAACTTAGTATGTCTGCTAAGAAGCCTTGATTTAAAATATTCGGCATCCTAATCCGAAAAGGTCTTGCCTTGTCACGCAAGCCATATTTCCCTTTCGGGAAAAGATTTGGAAACACTTTTAGACGAAGTTCTTCCTGAAATAAGTCTTCGTTTTCACCTTTTAGTTTCTTGATTTGAAATTGGTCAGTACCAAGATCTTTCATTTGCTTAAAATCTTCTATGAAATCTTTTGGAACCGCTAAATTGAGCGGCTGGACAGAAATATGTTCAACCAATGTAGATTTTGCGCTTTCTGTCAGTTTCTGAAGGATTGCAGCTTCCAGTATTTCAGGTAAATTATCTACACCAACCGCTTTTTCAGCAGGACGCGTTTCAAGTATTTTATTTAAATCTTCTAGGGTGAATGCAAGTATTGTTTGATAGAGACTGTTGTTCTCTCTTAACCACAACAGTGCTTCATGAACTTTTCTCAAATCTATTAGTGCAGTCCAAACATTCTTGTTATATGTAGGCTGACCATTGACAATGAATACAAAACTATCAATATTAAGAAGTTTTTCAGGCTGAATATCTGCATTTGCTTGCACATCAACAGGTAGATATACTATTCTACCCTTAAGAGCGTCAACAAGTCCTGTTCTAGGTTTCTTCAACGCAGTTACTTGCCCTAATCTGACGATCGTAAGGGAAGGCATTACAAATCGAATCATTATCATTTCAAAATTATTTAGACACTTTATACATTCCGGTGTACAGTCGATATGAAGGCTATTTAATACTGATCAGACATTCTCCAGACTTTTCAACATTTTCCCAGCACAGTAATCACAGACAGAGAATGAATCTATGACATCCTATTTCCAACCTGTACAATCAATCAGCTGTTTCCTGTCATATTTGGGTATGTCCTGTTGGAGGTGTTCTAAAATCGTGGCCAACATTACATCAAAACCTTTCCTATTTGAAAGGGATCTTAGACTCTACAATTGGCATTTTGTCTTTATCTGCTCGCAACTGTCACAATGCATTGTGGGGTATACATCCCTGATGTTAGCTACCTTATTAAGGCTCTCACCAAATAACTTTATTATTGTATTTTCATCTACAGAAACTCTAATATTGCTATCACCATTGATGACGTCTTGACTATTACAATCGAGTCTACTTGACACTTCTTCTAAATAATCACTTAGTTCCTTGTACGAACCCTCGACTTTTAGTAGATTAATATGTTGTATAATCTTAGATTTTGATACTGCATTATAAACGCTATTAATGAAACAGGTTAAGACAGGAAAATGTGGAGCTAGTGCCCTTAGAGAACGAAAATAGTTCTGACATCCCTCATTTAGGCTACAGTACAACGAATGCCCATGCTTTCTTGTGTCCCTGTAATTGATTTCACAATAGTCCAAGCCGTCAAGGTAAAAATTAACCATTTTGTCAGTTGAAAATTTTAATGCTATATTATTTTCAAGGATTTAAAAAAGAATTTGATATAATGCAATATCCGTCGGATCGAGCTTCCAGATATCAGGATGACATTGCCAAGTAACCTGCTGCCTAATTTTTTTTGAACGTTTACTCAGATTGTTATAGGTAAGTTCAGCCATCATAGTTTCCTTGTCAGATCTAGTTTCAGAGCATTTTTCAATAGTTGTCTTGTACTTTTCAGGACAGCTTGTTTTACAACACAGAGCATTTTTTGCAAAAAATTCAGTAGAACTAAAAGAACTGTTTAAAACACAGTTAGAAATACTTTTTTCTTGAGGAGGAATCTCGCAAAGACATATACTAATAACCCTAACGAGTTCGTTTTCGCCATAATTGAAAAACATTGCTTTTCCTTGGCTGTTCATAGGTATGCTTGTATATATATTTTGATTACTGCTACATAAACTGTAATTGCTCCTTCCAAAACTAATATACGAATTTTCTAAGAAGTACGCCACCGTATATTTACTCTGTTGTCTGGAATTTTCCATTGCATCTATAAACTGATCCAATGTTACCAGCCCATAGCTTAGAAGCTTTTCATTAAACTGACAACATTTCTTTGTGATATTGCTATGAAGTTTTGCCAGAGCATTTCTAGCCAATTTTTCAACAGCATCCGCTCTTTCAAAGAGAATTTTAATCAGTAATTTTGAATACTTTTCGTAATTCTGGTAAAACATTCATAAAGTGTTTCTCAATTTACGAACATCAGCATGCATTTTTGCCATCTTATTGGACTTCTGAAAGTAATTTTCACTTTGTCCATATGGGTTCTTTGGTAAAGCCTCCCAGAGGTTTTAATTTTTTCATTATAGCTTTTGTCACCCCAGTATCTACCGATTATTCTGGTAGCAACTTTTTTCTTGTGTTTGTTTCGGTAATCTTTATCATTATCATACCGTTCCTTGCTCTTTTATTTGGCTGTCTTAATTTTTGCATTCCTATAAACTTCATCATTATAATAACGCTGTTTGTCACTATCAATTATTACTTTTGAAACCATTATGTAACCATTAGTTGAATGTTTAAGTCTCGTATAAATTACCTATAACCTAACAAAAAATTAAACTAATTTTTAAATTTTCAGGTATTTTTCTAGTCTAAATTAAAAGATTAAAACTATTGCTCAGATATCATAAATATTTTTGCAGTTTATAACTTAAGCGATTCTGAACTGAAAACGAAAATAAAATAATTTTTTTTTTCAAATTTTAAGGTCACGTCGCTCATTACGTCATATATAGTTATCAATTAGTACACAATAGGTTTTAGATATTACGTCATATATGGTTATTAGTAGGCAATCGGTAGAATATTCGTTCTTTATTATAAAAACTTCAAAAACACATAAAAAACTTGTTCATCTTCATTTTTGTTCATTTTGTTTATATTAAATTTTGTTATATTCATTTTATATTCGTTATTATGAGTCGGACAAACATTTCGGGGGAGGGGGTTCAAACCCACTAAACCCTCTGGATACGTCCTTGAATGTTATTAATTTCCTTTAAAATGAGCCATTGAACAACTCTCTATGATGTTCCAGTGCCAAGCTATCTATGGAATATAAAGTTTAAATACAATCTTACCACGAACTGATTGATTGCTTCAAAAATCAAATATCTTTGAAAAGACAACAGTATCAAAAGACATCAAAAATACAGTTTTTAGTGGGAAAACATTTATCCTGTTTTAAAAATAATTTGTTTTAGTTACAAAAGGTTTTTAACCCAATTAATTTCCTTTAAAATGAGCCATTTAACAACTCTCTACGGTGTTCCAGTGCCAAGCTATCTGTGGAAAAGAAGAAAGAAAAAAAGATGCCGTTTATGGAGAATAACTTGGTTAAAGTCAATTTTCTTGATTTTCAAGCCAATATATTTTCTTTGTTATTCAAGCCACAGTACGGTAAGTTTGCTATATAGAAGTTTTGGACAAGGCGGTTCTAATTGTGTACTTCTTGTTTTGATCTGCATTTTTTTTAGGAGTTATGGGTTTTTATATTTCTTAACATTGGACGTGATCGTCTCTTACTAGGTTGCTAGCTACCGCTGCTTCCCGAATGGATTAACTTTTAGTTACTATGAGCCGTAGTTTTTTGTTTACTAGGTTTCAGATATTTCTGATAAAACTTACATAATCTCCATTTATAATGAACTATATTAACTTTATATTCGTTCTTTATTATAACCGATGAAACCTAAGTATTCGTCATTTATAATGGCGTTTATAATGGCATTATAACGGTATAGTTATGTGAGGCAGCGTGGTCGAGCGGTTTAAGTTGCTGGTGTTAGCCACCCGTCAATCCGGAGGCATGGGTTCGAATCCCACCGCTGACAGTATTTTATACAAAAGCTAAATTATAATCTTGTTTTAGTTCCTATGGACTGAAGTTCGTTCTTTACTATAATTCTCGATAAAGTTCATCACTGTGATAAAGCTCCTAGATCTTTTCTCTAGCTTGCTGAATTGTTGCTTCTCTATAAACTTCATCATTGTGATAACGCTCCTTGATGTTTTGTTTGGCTCTCTTAATTTTTACTTCTCGATCCTCCTGGTCGGTTGAATACCATTGCTTTTCTCTTTTCAAGATGCTATCTCTGTTTTTTGTGTTGTACTTTTTTTTAACTTGAGTGTAGCTTGCCTTGATTTAACCATTCTGTAACCATGAATGAGACCATATTTTCTTTGTGGGGTTTTATATAGTAATAATGACGTTATGACGTAATGATATTATTTCATGACGTCTTCAGAAATAACAACATAATGTCATCTTTTTCTATTCACGTCATAGCTCTAATAAAACTATGACGACATTCATTATTTATTTAGTAGGGTTTCAGACAAGGTGGTTCTAATGATGTACTTTTGTTTTGATCTGACTATTTTTTTTATATTTCTTAGCATTGGATTATATTTCTTAGCATTAGCATCGTCTCTTACTAAGTTGCTAGCTACTGCTGAAACCCGCATTCACATATATAGTTATGAAAGGCAGCGTGGCCGAGTGGTCCAAGGTGCTGGTGATAGCCACCAGTCTCTTCAGAGGCGTGGGTTTCAAATCTTACCGCTGGTCACGATTATGATTTATGTATCTTTGAAAAGACTGCAGCATGAAAACACATCAAAAATACAGTTTTTAGTGGAAAATTTTTTTTCTCTTTTAGAAATAATTTATTTTAGTTACAAAAGATTTTAAATCCAATTAATTTCCTTTAAAATGAGCCATTGAACAACTCTCTACGCTGTTCCGGTTCCAAGCTATCTGTGGAAAAGAAAAAAAGAAAAAAATATGCCGTTTAGGCAGAATGTTGTAGTAGCTGCCATTTTTCTTGATTTTCAAGCCAATATATTTCCCTTGCTGTTCAAACCAAAGGACTGAAAGTTTCCTATGCAGGGGTTTGGGACAAGGCGGTTCTAATGGTGTACTTTTTGTTTTGATCTGACTCATTTTTTAGGAGCTATGGGCTTTTATGTTTCTTAACATTGGACGTAATCGTCTCTTACTAGGTTGCTAGCTATCGCTGCCACCCGGATTGACTGGTCCCTCATAAAACATTTAATATTAACCTCATTAATAAGATATTTTAATATATGCTATATGGTCTATTGGTTAGGGTAGTTAGCTTTCATTCAGTTGGTCCGAGTTCGATTCCCGTTATGGGAAAAATTTTACCTATGATAAATTCTTAAGGAAAATAATTACGATTTATTTGTCTTATACAACTTTATCTAAAGATAAGTACGTTTTATATCCTCTATATAATGATCCTCTATATAATGATTCCTTTTAATACTTCAGTTCTTTAATATAACTAAATCTAAATTGAAGTTCTTGGGCCTCAGGGATAAGTTCTTTTAAATATTTATATCACCTACTGTTAAAATGCTTTGCTTTGTTAACGTTTCATGGTATAATGGTTAGCACATAAAACTTTGATTCCGGCGATCTGAATTCAAATCTCGACGGAGCTTTTTTATAACTTATAGCTTACTTATACTACCATTTATTCATTATAATAATTAATATTTCAGTTATTATGAGCTAGTATTCAGTCCTGTATATAATGATTACTTGAAAAATAAAATATCTTTGAAAAGACCGCAGTATGAAAACATACAAAAAATGCAGTTTTTTTATCTATTTCTAGATTTTTTTTGTTTTTTTTTTATTAAAAAGGCACTAGAACTTTTAATTTCCGTCTGAATGAGCCCTCTTGCAATATTATAGGAAAACTGGGTCGATACAATCACCCCTGGTAAAAAAACAAATAAACACTCATCCGTGATCTTTCTTCTGGCAAAAAATATAAAATTCCACATTTTTGCAGTTATGAGCTTGAAACCTCTACAGGAAGGTTCGTTGATACGCTGAATCTTATTGTTTGGTTTTCATTAAGATTCTATGACTTTTAGAGGGTATTTTTCCCTTTTTTCGAAAATAAGGCTCATTTTCTCAGGCTCGTGATGGGTAAGACTAAACTTGATGAAACTTACAGATTTAAAATTAGGATAAAAGTCCAGTTCTTTTCAAGTATCTATTGATATTAAAATTCCGATTTTTAGAGTTTCGGTTACAATTGAGACGAGTCGCTCTTACCGGTTTTCATAATAACATTAGCGATTCTGTATTGATGTAATTATAGCTACATTATAATATCGTATTTATTTGCACGCCATATATGGTTTAGGTTTATTATGACGTGAATCATCAATCTTGAATATGAAAACACAGTTTTTCGTAAAAAAAGATTTTCATTCCAATATTTTGTGTTAATTATGAAATGTTTTTAGATACGTCAATTTCCTTTCAAATGAGCCATTAAACAGCCTTCTTTGATATTCCTGTACCAAGTTAGACGAGGAGAAAAGAAAAAACGAGAAAAACGATGCCGTCCATGCAGAAAATTGCACTTCAAGCCACTTTTCTTTTTTTTCAGTCCGACGTATTTTCTTTGTTGTTCAAGCCAAGAGACTATAAATTTGCTATAAAGGAGTTTCGGACAAGGCGGTTCAAATAGTGTAGGCTACTTTGTTTTTTTTCTTGCTTTATTTTAAGAAATGTAAAGAAATGTAAAACAAAAGAAAAGTAAAACAAAAGAAAACAAAAGAAATGTAAAGAAAGTGGAGAAAGCATTAAAATATGAACTAAGGAGGTGTGTAGTGGAGGTTATGGATAAAATTTCCGAGGATCTGGAAGATGCAGCTAGACGGCATAATAGTAAAATTTTGCACGGGCACGTTAACAAATTGAGAGGGAGTAGTCAATCCGGACTTGTCCCAGTTAAAGATAGGAATGGGGTCGCAATTAGTGATAAGGAAAAAACTAAAGAGAGATGGGCCGAACATTTTGAGAACTTGCTTAACCGAGATAGAATTGCAGGAAAAAATATAGAGGAAAATGAAAAAGTTTGTGATACTTTGGATGTGAAGGAAGAATTTGTTTTGTGAGGAGGAATTAGTAGAATGGGGAGCGCTACTCCGAACAGTACAAAATTCGGTTATCAAAAGAATGTATCTACGGACGGGACTCCATATATGGGCATAGAGTCATTAGGGAGAACACGTGGTTAATGGGGATCAATGACCTCTTTTTCCAATGTGTCAACAACAACAACATCGACCTTGACATTCGCTGAGAGCGTGCACTCACAACAACAACAACATCGACCTTGGAACACCTGTGCTGTCGACCTTAATTCACCTATCGTGAATCAATAATTCCCCTTAGAAACAACAAATTAATTCCCATTTCTTGACAGATCAATCAACCAATGACATCATCTGTCAGACTTTTAAAATTTTCGCTTAGAAACGATTCTCCAGGAATAGATCCAAGTCATTAATGTCTTTGCCTCGGAAACAACTCTTTTGGTCGAATTCCAAAGGATATTAATACCCAAAGGCCATGGAAACAATTCTCCAGGAAACATCTTAGCGATGAATTGTTTTAGCGCGGGAATCAGGTTTCTTATTCATTTGAAATGTATTAGCGCAGAGATGCCAAAAACAAAAGGAACACGTTTAATTACGTTTAGGGATTATTTGGGCAAAACTGTTTTAGACAGGTTATGGAACTATTTCGGCGAAACAGTTAGAGACATTTTAAAAGATGATTTTTGAAGATATTTTAGAAGAGAATTTAATGGTGAAACTCTGTGGTCGTTATAATACACAAGTTTCATTTGAACAGTGTTGTGAGGTCCTCTAAACCAACCAAAGGGTTCCAATCCTCTTACCCCAACCCCGAAGGAAGCCCCCGGACCTCAAAGGCCCCCCAAGCTCCCAAAGAGCCCCCAGCCCCCCAAAGGCCCACCCAGACCCCCAAAGGCCCTCCTCTGGTCCTCAAAGGTCCCCCGGGCTCCCAAAGGGCCAACCGGCCCCCAAGGCTCCCCCGGACCCCCAAAGGTCCTCCCCCGGTCCCCAAAGGTCCACTGGGCCCCCAAAAGACCACCCAATCCTCAAGGGCCCCGGATCCCCAAACGCCCTCCCTGGGCCCCAAACACCCTCCCCCGGTCCCCCTACATGCACACAAAAACTTACAAACACACGAAAACTTACACACACACACACAAAAACTTACACACACACGAAAACTTACACACACACACACGAAAACTTACAAACACACCCAAAAACTAAAACACACACAAACAAAAAATTACACACACACACACACACAAAAACTAACAAAATCACACTAAAACTAACATTCAGACAAAAAATTACAATCACACAAAAACTTACACACACACACACACACACACACAAAACATACACAAACACACACACACGAACAATCAAACACACACGCAAAAACTAACACACACAAAAAAACTTACACACACACAAAAACTTACACACACTCACAAAAACTTACACACACACACAAAAAATTACACACACACACACGAAAACTTACACACACACTCAAAAACTTACACACACACACAAAAACTCACACACACACACACACACACAAAAACTTACACATGCACACGAAAACTTACATGCACACACAAACTTATACACACACACATACAAAAAAAACTTACACACACAAAAACTTACACACACACACACACACACAGACTTACACACACACACACACAAAAAACTTACATCCACACACAAAATATTAGACACACAAAAAATTACACACACACACACACAAAACTTAGACCCACACGCAAAAACTTACATGCACACAAAAACTTACATGCACACAAAAACTTAAACACACACAAAAACTTACACACACGCACAAAAACTTACACACACACACACAAAAACTTACACACACACACACATGAAAACTTACACACACACGCCAAAACAAACACACACACACGACAAAACTAACACAAACACACAAACAAAATTACACACACACACACACACACAAAAACTTTCACAATATATATATATCTTTAACTCACAATAAATAAAAAATTATATAAATCTAATAAAAAAAAACAAACACACAAACTTACAAAAACAAACACAAGATAAAATACAAAAACACTCAAAAAAAAAAAAACACAAAAACAATTACACACACAAACACATACACACAAAAAAATTAACAAATGCACACAAAAAAAACTCAAACAAACCAGCACAAAAACTTACACACACACAAACACACAAAAATATTACACACACACACACACACGAACAAACAAACACACACGACAAAAAATACACACACACAAAAACTTACACACACACACACACACACACACACACACACAAAAACTAAAGACAGCACACAAAAAAACTCTATAACGAACGCGCAAAAACATACACACACACACACACACACACACAAAACTTCCACACACACACACACACGAAAACTTACACACACACGCCAAAACTTACACACACAAAAACTTACACACACACACACACACACAAAAACTTACACATGCACACGAAAACTTACATGCACACAAAAACTTACATGCACACAAAAACTTACACACACACACACACACACAAAACTTACACACAAAAACACACTAAAACAAACAAGCACACTCCAAAACTTACACACACACAAACACACACACACAAACACACAAACAAAAACTTACAAACACACACACACACAAAACTAACATTCACACACACGAAAACAAACACACACAATCAAAAACTAACCCACACAAAAACTAACAAACACACATACACACGAACATACACAAACTTATACACACACACAAAAAAAATTACACACACACACACTAAAACTTACACACACACACAAAAAACTTACACCCACACACAAAAGCTTAGACACACAAAAACTAACACACACACACAAACACTTACACCCACACGCAAAAACTGACATGCACACAAAAACTTACATGCACACAAAAACTTACACACACGCACAAAAACTTACACACACACCAAAATATTCCTTTATTACCTCTGCAATACGGCTAAAAATGAGTAATTAGTACAAATTTTAAACTAGGTAAAGGTTAAATGTTTTAAATTTGAGCCATTCTATTGCGTACAGAAACACAACTTAAAAAAAAAAACATGTGCTCGTGTTTAACATATGAAAAGCTGATCAAAATTTAAACATACAAGTGATTTTGTAATAGATAAAGGGTAAATTTGTTAATTATTAGCAATTCTATTGCGAAAACAAACAAAAGTTTAAACAAATGCAAAATGTTCCTTTAATACGTCTGCATTACGGCTAAAAATGAATAATTCGTAAAAATTTTCAAATATATAAGGGTAAGTTTTTTAAATATTATACATTATATAGCGTAAACACACAAAAGTTAAAAAAAATGCAAAATGTTCCTTTATTAACTCTGCAATACGGCTAAAAATGAAGAATTCATACACATTTTCAACTAGCTAAGGGTAAATGTTTTAAATATGAGCCATTCTGTTGCTAAAACACACAACAGTAAGAAAAAATACAAAATGTTCCTTTATTAACTCTTCAATACTTATAAATATGAATAAGTAATACTCCTTAAAAACTATGTAAGGGTAAGTGTTTTAATTATGAGCCATTCTCTTGCGAAAACACACAAAAGTTAGAAAAAATACAAAAGGTTCCTTTATTACCTCTGCAAAACGGGTAAAAATGAAGAGCTCATACACATTTTCAACTAGCTAAGGTTACGTGTTTTAAACAAGAGCCATTCTGTTGTGAAAACACACAAAACTTAGAAAAAATGCAAATATTCCTTTATTAATTCTGCAAAACGGCTAAAAATGAAGAATTCATACACATTTTCAACTAGCTAAGGGTAAGTGTTTTAAATATGAGCCATTCTGTTGCGAAAACACACAAAACTTAAAAAAAATACTAAATATTCATTTATTACCTCTTCAAATAGGCTTAAAATTAATAATTCATAAACATTTTAAACTAGGTATTGGTAAATGTTTTAAATATGAGCCATTCTATTGCGAAAACACACAAAAGTTATAAAAAATGCAAAATGTTCCTTTTTTACCTCTGCATTACGGCTAAAAATGAAAAATTCATACACATCTTCAACTACCTAATGGTAAATTTTTAAAATATTATCCAATATATTGCGTAATAACAAAAAAGTTATAAAAAATGCAAAATGTTCATTTATTACCTCTGAAATACGGGTAAAAATGAAGAATTCATACACATTTTCAACTAGCTAAGGGTAAATGTTTTAATTATGAGCCATTCTGTTGCGAAAACACACGAAAGTTAGAAAAAATACAAAATATTCCTTTATTACCTCTGCAAAACGGCTAAAAATTAAAAATTCATACACATTTTCAACTAGCTAAGAGTAAGTGTTTTAAATATGATCCATTCTGTTGCGAAAACGCACAAAAGTTAGAAAAAATACAAAATATTCCTTTATTACCTCTGAAAAACGGCTAAAAATGAAGAATTCATACACATTTTCAAGTAGCTAAGGGTCAGAGTTTTAAATATGAGCCATTCTGTTGCGAAAACACACAAAAGTTAGAAAAAATACAAAATATTCCTTTATTACCTCTGCAAAACGGCTAAAAATGAAGAATTCATACACATTTTCAACTAGCTAAGGGTAAGTGTTTTAAATATGAGCCATTCTGTTGCGAAAACACACAAAAGTTAGAAAAAATACAAAATATTCCTTTATTACCTCTGCAAAACGGCTAAAAATGAAGAATTCATACACATTTTCAACTAGCTAAGAGTAAATGTTTTAAATATGAGCCATTCTATTGCGTAAATACACAAAAGTTAGAAAAAATGCAAAATGTTCCTTTAATACCTCTGCAATACGGCTAAAAATGAAGAATTCATACAGATGTTCAACTAGCTAAGGGTAAATGTTTTAAATATGAGCCATTCTATTGCGAAAACACACAAAAGTTAGAAAAAATACAAAATATTCCTTTATTACCTCTTTAATACGGGTAAAAATGAAGAATTCATACATATATTCAACTAGCTAAGGTTAAGTGTTTTAAATTTGAACCAATCTGTTGCGAAAACATACAAAAGTTATAAAAAATGCAAAATATTCTTTTATTACCTCTTCAAAACTTCTAAATATGAAGAATTCATACACATTTTCAACTAGCTAAGGGTAAGTGTTTTAAATATGAGCCATTCTGTTGCAAAAACACACAAAAGTTAGAAAAAATACAAAATATTCCTTTATTACCTCTGCAAAACGGCTATTATATATATATATATATATATATATATATATATATATATATATATAGATAACGGCTAAAAATGAATAATTCATACACATTTTCAACTAGCTAAGGGTAAGTGTTTTAAATATGAGCCATTCTGTTGCGAAAACACACAAAAGTTAGAAAAAATACAAAATATTCCTCTATTACCTCTGCAAAACAGCTAAAAAATAACAAAACAAACAACAATACAACTAGCTAAGGTTAAATTATTTATATAGGAGCCATTCTATTGCTAAAACACACAAAAGTAAGAAAAAATGCAAAATGTTCCTTTATAACCTCTGCAATACGGGTAAAAATGAAGAATTCATACACATTTTCAACTAGCTAAGGGTAAGTGTTTTAAATATGAGCCATTCTGTTGCGAAAACACACAAAAGTTAGAAAAATACAAAATATTCCTTTATTACCTCTGCAAAACGACTAAAAATGAAGAATTCATACTCATTTTCAGAACCAAGTCCTGACCCCCCTAATTGAAGGATATGAATTAGAACCATGGGAACGTAATTTCTTCGTATTTTGCTTATTTTCGTTAGAAAAAACACTGAAAAACCATATTAAGAGATATATTTATGAGTCTTTCACTGAAAATTCCTTTTTCACACCAAGTCCTGACCCCCCTAATTGAAGGATATGAATTAGAACCATGGGAACATAATTTCATCGTATTTTGCATTTCCCACAAGAGGACACTTCTCGAGTAAAAGTAAAGAGCTACCAGACTAAACCAAAGATATGATGAAATAATAACGAATAATTGTTCAAACTTAAATTTTCTGTATTACGGGAATAGTTTATTTTCGAACCATTATATCTACCAAAGGTTCAATACCTGAGTTAAACTAAGAGGTTTCAATTTCAGGAAAAAATTGTCATATTTTGCTTATTTTCGATGGAAAACACACTGAAAAGACATATTATTGAACTCACATCAAACATTGCCGGGCTTGCATTTGAAGAACCTTCCATTACTTTCTATCTTGTCCTCTATTTCAGCATATACTGACTTTTAAAGCTTTTCAAAGCCCTTAAATATACTAACCTAACGGTTATTTATTTACGAAATCGTGCAAACTGTTGATTTAGAACAATAATTACCTTTCTATATATCAATTAACACTCACTAGAATTGCCACTTTTCACTCGCGGAGAATGGTTTCAAAACAATACTTCTTACATCGCATAGACTAATGTGTCAAACGAGACATCTTCAATGCAGATTAATTAATTGTTACGTTCGATTTTGTTTTGGACATAGGAGAGCATCAATGGGAAGTGAGAATTTCTGTAAAACTATCAAAGATTGATCAACTATATGATTTCACACTTCTTGTGTAATCAGAAAGAAAAAAGAAGAAAAATTGATAAAAGATATTTTGAAATATGCCCCAAAATCAGAGCTATTACAACTTAAATGACGCGAGGGGGGGGATCAGGTTTAAGAATATCCTGGATATATCATTTTATATTTTCTAAGTACTCACAGAAGGACTCGTCACAGAAACATTGAAAAGGACTCATTTGATTGGGAATTAAAGTGACTAGCACTCAATTCACAGGAGGGGGCGTGAAAATTTCTAAGAACGTATTTTCAACATATTTAAATATTTACCTACGTACGCATCACTTAGGTTAGATTAGATTAGGTTAGAGACAGACAAAAAGTTAGTTGTATGGTTAGGAGAGGTTAGATTATGTTAGGTTAGGTTAATTTAGGGTAGACTAGCATAGCCTACGTACGAGAAAGAAAAGTTCTTAGGTGTGGAGCTCCCCCACCGCCTCAACCATCGCTCTTGAAATCCCTTGAATTAGGTTAGAGACAGACACACAGTGAGGTGTATGGTTAGGTTAGGTTAGATTATGTTAGGTTAATTTAGGTTAGACTAGCTTAGCCTACGTAGCCCCCCTCCCCCACCGCCTCAACCATCGCTCTTGAAATCCCTTGAATTAGGTTAAAGACAGACAAAACGTTTGGTTTTGGGTTTGGTTAGGTAATAGTATGTTAGGTTTGTTTACTTAACGGCCGCCTCTTTTTTTATGTTTTTTTATTGTTGGGGGGGGGGCTCCAGCCCCCCTCAACAAAAAGTTATGTTGATTGTTAGGGTCGGTCAGGTTTTGTTAGGTTAGGTTAATTTAGGTTAGACTGGCTTAGCCTACGTACGGCCCCCCCACCCCCGGGGGCCACGGGGACTGACAGCCTACCATGGGTGGGACCCCCACCACCAAGGTTAGGTTACCTAAAATTTCAAGGTGACCCCCCCCACCCCTGGGGCCACGGGACCGAAAGCCTGACACGGGTAGGACCCTCACCACCAAGGTCAGGTTAGGTTAGATTAGGTTAAGTTACCTAACATTTCTAGGTTAACTTACATCAGGTTAAGTGGCGCGCCACATAATCTGATGTAAGTTAACCTAGAAATGTTAGGTAACTTAACCTAATCTAACCTAACCTGACCTTGGTGGTGAGGGTCCTACCCGTGTCAGGCTTTCGGTCCCGTGGCCCCGGGGTTGGGGGGTCACCTTGAAATGTTAGGTAACCTAACCTTGGTGGTGGGGGTCCCACCCGTGGTAGGCTTTCAGTCCTTGTGGCCCCCGGGGGTGGGGGGCCGCACGTAGGCTAAGCTAGTCTAACCTAAATTAACCTAACCTAACATAATCTAACCTAACCTAACCATACACCTAACTTTTTGTTGAGGGGGGCGGGAGCCCCCCCCCCCCAAAAAAAAATTAAAAAACCTTAACAACAGAGGCTGCCGTTAATTAACCTAACCTAACATAATCTAACCTAACCTAACCATACACCTAACTTTTTGTCTGTCTCTAACCTAATTCAAGGGATTTCAAGAGCGATGGTTGAGGCGGTGGGGGAGCTCCATACCTAAGAACTTTTCTTTCTCGTACGTAGGCTAAGCTAGTCTACCCTAAATTAACCTAACCTAACATAATCTAACCTAGCCTAACCATACACGTAACTTTTTGTCTGTCTCTAACCTAATCTAATCTAACCTAAGTGATGCGTACGTAGGTAAATATTTAAATATGTTGAAAATACGTTCCTAGAAATTTTCACGCCCCCTCCTGTGAATTGAGTGCTAGTAACTTTAATTCCCAATCAAATGAGTCCTTTTCGATGTTTCTGTGACGAGTCATTATGTGAGTACTTAGAAAATATAAAATAATATATCCAGGATATTCTTCAACCTGATCCCCCCCCCGCGCGTCATGTATGTTGTAATAGCTCTTATTTTGGGGCATATTTCAAAATATCTTTTATCAATTTTTCTTGTTTTTTATTTACGATTACACAAGAAGTGTGAAATAATATAGTTGATCAATCTTTGATAGTTTTACAGAAATTCTCACTTCCCATTGATGCTCTCCTATGTGCAAAACAAAATCTAACGTAACAATTAATTAATCTGCATTGAAGATGTCTCGTTTGACACATTAGTCTATGCGATGTAAGAAGTATTGTTTTGAAACCATTCTCCGCGAGTGAAAAGTGGCAATTCGAGTGAGTGTTAATTGATATATAGAAAGGTAATTATTGTTCTAAATCAACAGTTTGCACGATTTCGTAAATAAATAACCGTTAGGTTAGTATATTTAAGGGCTTTGAAAAGCTTTAAAAGTCAGTATATGCTGAAATAGAGGACCAGATAGAAAGTAATGGAAGGTACTTCAAATACAAGCCCGTCCATGTTTGATGTGAGTTCAATAATATGTCTCGTCATTGTGTATTCCATCAATAATAAGCAAAATATAATAATTTTTTCATAAAATTCAAACATCCTAGTTTAACTCGGGCATTGAAACGTTGGTAGATATAATTGTTCGAAAATAAACAAGTCCCGCGATACAGAAAATTTAAGTTTGAACAATTATTCATTATTATTTCAACATATCTTTTGTTTAGTCTGGTAGCTCTTTACTTTTACTAGAAAAGTGTCCTCTTGTGGGAAATGCAAAATACGATGAAATTATGTTCCCATGGTTCTAATTCATATCCTTCAATTAGGGAGGTCAGGACTTCGTATGAAAAAGGAATTTTCAGTGAAAGACTCATAAATATAGCTCTTAATATGGTTTTTCAGTGTTTTTTCTAACGAAAATAAGCAAAATACGACGAAATTACGTTCCCATGGTTCTAATTCATATCCTTCAATTATGGGGGGTCAGGACTTGGTACTGAAAATGAGTATGAATTCTTCATTTTTAGCCGTTTTGCAGAGGTAATAAAGGAATATTTTGTATTTTATCTAACTTTTGTGTTTTTTCGCAACAGAATGGCTCATATTTAAAACACTTACCCTTAGCTAGTTGAAAATGTGTATGAATTCTTCATTTTTAGCCGCTTTGCAGAGGTAATAAAGGAAAATTTTGTATTTTTTCTAACTTTTGTGTGTTTTCACAACAGAATGGCTCATATTTAAAACACTTACCCTTAGCTAGTTGAAAATGTGTATGAATTCTTCTATTTTAGCAGTTTTGAAGAGGTAAGAAATGAATATAGTGTATTTTTTCTAACTTTTGTGTGTTTTCGCAACAGAATGGCTCATATTTAAAAAACTTAACCTTAGCTAGTTGAAAATGTGTATGAATTCTTCATTTTTAGCCGTTTTGCAGAGGTAATAAAGGAATATTTTGTATTTTTTCTAACTTTTGTGTGTTTTCGCAACAGAATGGCTCATATTAAAAACACTTACCCTTAGCTAGTTGAAAATGTGTATGAATTCTTCATTTTTAGCCGTTTTGCAGAGGTAATAAACGAACATTTTGCATTTTTTCTAACTTTTGTGTGTTTTCGCAACAGAATGGCTCATATTTAAAACACTTACACTTATCTATTTGATTTAGTTTCTTAAATATTCTTTTTTATCATTTTTTAAGGTTTAATTTATTAAGATTTTGTATTTTTTATAACTTTTGTGTGTTTTCGCAAAATACTGGCTCATATTTATAACAATTACCCTTAGCTAGTTGAAAATGTGTATGAATTCTTCATTTTTAGCCGTTTTGCAGAGGTAATAAAGGAATATTTTGTATTTTTTCTAACTTTTGTGTGTTTTCGCAACAGAATGGCTCATATTTAAAACACTTACCCTTAGCTAGTTGAAAATGTGTATGAATTCTTCATTTTTAGCCGTTTTGCAGAGGTAATAAAGGAATATTTTGTATTTTTTCTAACTTTTGTGTGTTTTCGCAACAGAATGGCTCATATTTAAAACACTTACCCTTAGCTAGTTGAAAATGTGTATGAATTCTTCATTTTTAGCCGTTTTGCAGAGGTAATAAAGGAACATTTTGCATTTTTTCTAACTTTTGTGTGTTTACGCAATAGAATGGCTCATATTTAAAACATTTACCCTTTAGCTAGATGAAAAAGTGAAAGAATTATAAATTATTAGACCTATAGAAGATGTTAAAACGGAATATTTTGCTAGAAGTCAATCATTTGTGTGTTTACGAAATATAATGTCTAATAAACAACACATTTACACTTTAGCAAGTAGAAAATTTGAATGTATAATTAAATTTTATCCTGAAAGAATCTTTACAATAGTAACATGTTTCATTTTTTCTTACTTTTGTGTGTTTATGCAATAGAATGGCTCATATTTAAAACATTTACCCTTTAGCTAGTTGAAAATGTGTATGAATTCTTCATTTTTAGCCGTATTGCAGAGGTAGTAAAGGAACATTTTGCATTTTTTCTAACTTTTGTGTGTTTTCGCAACAGAATGGCTCATATTTAAAACACTTACCCTTAGCTAGTTGAAAATGTGTATGAATTCTTTATTTTTAGCCGTTTTGCAGAGGTAATAAAGGAATATTTGTTATTTTTTCTAACTTTTGTGTGTTTTCGCAACAGAATGGCTCATATTTAAAACATTTACCCTTAGCTAGTTGAAAATGTGTATGAATTCTTCATTTTTAGCCGTTTTGCAGAGGTAATAAAGGAATATTTTGTATTATTTCTAACTTTTATGTGTTTTCGCAACATAATGGCTCATACTAAAAACACTTACCCTTAGATAGTTGAAAATGTGTATGAATTCTTGATTTTTAGCCGTTTTGCAGAGGTAATAAAGGAATATTTTGTATTTTTTCTAACTTTTGTGTGTTTTCGCAACAGAATGGCTCATATTTAAAACACTTACCCGTAGATAGTTGAAAATGTGAATGAATTCTTCATTTTTTAGCCATTATTCAGAGGTAATCTAGGAACGTTTGTCATTTTTTCTAACTTTTGTGTATTTTTGCAATAGACTAGCTCAAATTTAAAAAAATCACCCTTATCTAGTTTAAAATGAGTCTTAATTTTTAATTTTTATAAATAATTCAGAGGTACAATAGGAACATTTTGTATTTTTTCTAACTGGTGTGTGTTTTCGCAACAGAATGGCTCATATTTAAAACACTTACCCTTAGCTAGTTGAAAATGTGTATGAATTCTTCATTTTTAGCCGTATTGCAGAGGTAATAAAGAAACATTTTGTATTTTTTCAAACTTTTGTGTGATTCCGCAACAGAATGGATCATATTTAAAACACTTACTCTTAGCTAGTTGAAAATGTGTATGAATTCTTCGTTTTTAGCCGTTTTGCAGAGGTAATAAAGGAATATTTTGGTGTGTATGTAAGCTTTTGTGCGTGTGTTTAAGTTTTTGTGTGCTTGTAAGTTTTTGTGTGCATGTAAGTTTTTGCGTGTGGGTGTAAGTTTTTGTGTGTGCGTGTTAGTTTTTGTGTGTCGTAGATTTTGTGTGTGGGTGTTAGTTTTTTGTGTGTGTGTGTAAGTTTTCGTGTGTGTGTGTGTAAGTTTTTGTGTGTGTGTGTGTAAGTTTTTGTATGTATGTGTGTGTGTGTGTGTGTGTAAGTTTTTGTGTGTGTAAGTTTTGGCGTGTGTGTGTAAGTTTTCGTGTGTGTGCGTGTAAGTTTTGTGTGTGTGTGTGTGTGTTTGTAAGTTTTTTTGTGTGTGTGTGTGTAAGTTTTTGTGTGTGTGTAAGTTTTGGCGTGTGTGTGTGAGTTTTCGTGTGTTTGTGTGTGTAAGTTTTGTGTGTGTGTGTGTTTGTGTAACTTTTTGTGTGCATGTAAGTTTTTGTGTGCATGTAAGTTTTCGTGTGCATGTGTAAGTTTTTGTGTGTGTGTCTGTGTGTGTAAGTTTTTGTGTGTGTAAGTTTTGGCGTGTGTGTGTTAGTTTTCGTGTGTGTGTGTGTGTAAGTTTGTGTGTGTGTGTGTGTGTGTGTGTAAGTTTTTGTGCGTGTGTGTGTGAGTTTTTTTTGTGTTCATGTGTAAGTTTTTGTGTGTGTGTGTGTGTGTGTGTGTGTGTAAGTTTTTGTGTGTGTGTTAGTTTTTGGGTGTGTGTGTGAGTTTTCGTGTGTGTGTGTGTTAGTTTTGTGTGTGTGTGTGTGTGTGTGAAAGTTTTTGTGTGTGTGTGTGTGAGTTTTTTTGTGTTCATGTGTTAGTTTTTTTGTGTATGTGTGTGTGTGTGTGTGTAAGTGTTTTTGTGTGTGTTATTTTTTGAGTGTGTGTGTGAGTTTCAGTGTGTGTGTGTGTGTTTGTTTTGTGTGTGTGTGTGTGTGTGTGTAATTTTTTGTGTGCATGTAAGTTTTTGTGTGCATGTAAGTTTTCGTGTGCATGTGTAAGTTTTTGTGTGTGTGTGTGTGTGTGTAAGTTTTTGTGTGTGTGTGTGTAAGTTTTTGCGTGTGTGTGTGTAAGTTTTGACGTGTGTGTGTAAGTTTTAATGTGTGTGTGTGTGTATGTTTGTTTTTGTGTTTTTTTTTGTTTGTGGTCTTGTTTTTTTGTTTGTGTGTGTGTGTTTGTTTTTTTGTTCTTTTTTGTCTTTGTGTTCATGTTTGTTTTTGCGTGTTTGTGTTTGTTTTTGTGTGTGTGTGTGTAAGTTTGTGTGTGTCTAATGTTTTGTGTGTGGATGTATGTTTTTTGCGTGCGTGTTTAAGTTTGTGTGTGTGTGTGTGTGTAATTTTTTGTGTGTGTGTGTGTGTGTATAAGTTTGTGTATGCATGTAAGTTTTCGTGTGCATGTGTAAGTTTTTGTGTGTGTGTGTGTGTGTGTGTGTAAGTTTTTGTGTGTGTGTGTAAGTTTTCGAGTGTGTGTGTTAGTTTTCGTGTGTGTGTGTGTGTAAGTTTTTTTGTATGTGTGTAAGTTTTTGTGCGTGTGTGTAAGTTTTTGTGTGTGTGTAAGTTTTTGTGTGAGTGTGAGTTTTGGCGTGTGTGTGTGTGTTTTTTCGTGTGTGTGTGTGTAAGTATTGTGTGTGTGTGTGTGTAATTTTTTGTGTGCATGTAATTTTTTGTGTGCTTGTAATTTTTCGTGTGCATGTGTAATTTTTTGTTTGTTTGTGTGTTTGTAAGTTTTTGTGTGTGTGTGTGTGTGTTAGTTTTGGGGTGTGTGTGTAAGTTTTCGTGTGTGTGTGTGTGTAAGTTTTCGTGTGTGTGTAAGTTTTTGTGTGTGTGTGTGTAAGTTTTCGTGTGTTTGTAAGTTTTTGTGTGCATGTATGGGGACCGGGGGAGGGTGTTTGGGGCCCAGGGTGGGCGTTTGGGGATCCGGGGCCCTTGAGGTTTGGGTGGTCTTTTGGGGGCCCTGTGGACGTTTGGGGACCGGGGGTGGACCTTTGGGGGTCGGGGGGACCCTTGGGGGCGGGTTGGCCCTTTGGGAGCCCGGGGGACCTTTGAGGACCAGGGGAGGGCCTTTGGGGGTCTGGGTGGGCCTTTGGGGGGCTGGGGGCTCTTTGGGAGCTTGGGGGGCCTTTGAGGTCCGGGGGCTTCCTTCGGGGTTGGGGTAGGAGGATTGGAACCCTTTGGGTTGGGTTAGAGGAACTCACAACACTGTTCAAATGAAACTTGTGTATTATAACGACCACAGAGTTTCACCATTAAATTCTCTTCTAAAATCTCTTCAAAAATCATCTTTTAAAATGTCTCTAACTGTTTCGCCGAAATAGTTCCATAACCTGTCTAAAACAGTTTCGCCCAAATAATCCCTAAACATAATTCAGCGTGTTCCTTTTGTTTTTGGCATCTCTGCGCTAATGCATTTCAAATTAATAAGAAACCTGATTCAAGCGCTAAAACAATTCATCGCTAAGATGTTTCTTGGAGAATTGTTTCCATGGCCTTTGGCTATTAATATCCTTTGGAGTTCGATCAAAAGAGTTGTTTCCGAGGCAAAGACATTAATGACTTGGATCTATTCCTGGAGAATCGTTTCTATGCGAAAATTTTAAAAGTCTGACAGATGATGTCATTGGTAGATTGATCTGTCAAGAAAGGGGAATTAATTTGTTGTTTCTAAGGGGAATTATTGATTCACGATAGGTGAATTGAGGTCGACAGCACAGGTGTTCCAAGGTCGATGTTGTTGTTGTTGTAAGTGCACGCTCTCAGCGAATGTCAAGGTCGATGTTGTTGTTGTTGACACATTGGAAAAAGAGGTCATTGATCCCCATTAACCACATGTTCTCCCTAATGACTCTATGCCCATATATGGAGTCCCGTCCGTAGATACATTCTTTTGATAACCGAATTTTGTACTGTTCGGAGTAGCGCTCCCCATTCTACTGGAATTAGCAACAGTACTAAAAGGATTAAAGAATAATAAGGCTCCAGGTGCTGATAGGGTGGTAAATGAGTTTCTTAAATATGGTGGCTCTGAGGTCTGAAATAAGTTATTGAAGATTATGAATATGATTTTTGAGAAAGAGGAAGTACCTAACGATTTTAGGAAAACCTTAATTAAGCCAGTTTACAAGAAAGGTGATAAAAGTAGGTGTGGTAATTATCGAGGCATTAGTCTGGTCTCTGTAGGTAGTAAATTACTTAGTAATATGTTACTTTTTAGACTGAGAGACGCGATAAAGAAAGTTTTAAGAGAAGAACAATGAGGTTTTAGAAGAGGTAGAGGATATGTCGACCAAATTTTCACTCTTAGGCTAATAATTGAGAGGTGCCTGAGATTTCAAACGCCTTTGGTCCTTAGTTTTATAGATTATGAGCAAGCGTTCGATTCTGTTGATAAAAGGGCTTTAGTAAAGGTTTTATCCTTGTATGGTATACCAGACAAATACATTAAAGTGATTAGTGCTATGTACGAGAATAACACTGCTGCGGTTAAGGTAGGAAATGAGGTTAGCAGCTGGTTTTGTATTAAATCAGGAGTTAAGCAGGGCTTTGTTCTATCCCCCTTTATATGGATTATTTTGATGGACTTTGTTTTTAGGAGCACAGGAAAGGCAATGGGAGACCACGGAATCAAATGAGGAGGAAAAAGTCTCCTGGACTTGGATTATGCTGAAGATTTAAGCATCCTAGATGAAAGTGGGAGCAAAATGAATGAAGTTTTAGAGGTTTTGCGAGTTCAAGGTGCTAGAATAGGTTTGAAAATTAACGTTAAGAAGACTAAGTCACTAAGGCTAGGAATAAGTGAAGATGAACAGGTGACGTTGGGTAATGAAAAGATTGCTCAGGTGAGCAGCTTCACTTACCTTGGTAGTATTATTAGTAAAGATGGTGGGAGCAGTGAAGATGTTAAAAATAGAATAGCCAAGGCTCAGGGCGTTTTTTTCACAGTTAAAAAAAGTCTGGAAGAATAGGAAGATAAGTTTGCAAACCAAGATTAGAATATTAGAAGCTACAGTGATGACAGTGGTTAAATATGGCTCTGAAGCATGGGCGCTTCAAAAAGCGGAAGAAGATTTGCTAGATGTTTTCTAGACAAATTATTTAAGGATTGTTCTGGGTACCCAACTGACTGACTGTATTTCAAACAATAGGCTGTACAAAACTGTGGTTCAATATCACTCTCTAGGGTTATAATGAAAGGAAGGTTGAGGTGGCTAGGGCACAATGTGCGGATGAAGGATGACAGATTGCCCAAGGTTGTTCTTTTTGGCCAACCGTCTAGGGCTAAACGGAAAGCAGGTCGTCCCCGTTTGGGGTGGGAGGACGTCACAAAGAAAGATTTAAAGGAAATGGGAACTTCGTGGGCGGGTGTAAAAAGGGAGGCTTTGAACAGATTGGGGTGGAGGAGGAGCGTGCGTAGCTGTGTTGGCCTCAGGCGGCTTGGTACTGCGGTGAGTTGTTGTTAGTAGTAGTAGTAGTAGTAGTAGTCTATTTTAAGGAGTTATGGGCTATTGTAGTTTTTACTATTGGGTGTGATCGTTTCTTACTAGGTTGCTAGCTAGCGCTGCAACCGAGAAATAAGAAAAGTGACTTGAAGTGCAATATTATGCATCGATGGCATCTTTTTTCATCTGTATGATGATTCCTTTTATTACTTCAGATACTATGGGCTACAGTTCGTTCCTTAATTTAAAAAATCCCGATAATACATTTGTCAAACGTTTCTCAGTTTATTCAGATCAGTATGCTTTTTTGCCATCTTTTTGGACTTCTGGTTGTACTTTTTATCTGTATCTATAGAGCTTCGCATATCTCTTCACTTTTTTCTTGTAGCTGTCGTCACCCCAGTATTTAATCTTTTTTCTGTTTTTTATTCGTTTCGATAATCATCGTCATTTTTATTCTTTAGGTTGGCTAGAAGTTATGCCCTGGGGGCATATATGGTTCTTATAGAAGGGATGCTCGTATAAACTTCAAAGAGGGCCCATTCAGATCAGTATGCTTTTTTGCCATCTTTTTGGACTTCTGGTTGTACTTTTTATCTGTATCTATAGAGCTTCGCATATTTCTTCACTTTTTCTTGTAGCTGTCGTCACCCCAGTATTTAATCATTTTTCTGTTTTTTATTCGTTTCGATAATCATCGTCATTTTGATTCTTTTGGTTGGCTATCTCAATTTTTACTTTTCGAAACCCCTGGTATTTTATCTCCTCATCTCCTCAGGATTCTGCTGCTGCTGCTGCTGGAACACAATTAAAGAAGGAGGAATTGGATTCAATTGTATCGAAAATTGGAAATCTAATGCCCCACTCATATAGTGAACAAAGTAAACGACTCATAACATATCTCATGGAAAGTGGTAGAGATCATATTCAAGTTAATAGCAATGGGAAAGAGAATATAATTCAAGGCTAATACTATAATTTGCTTGATTTAATCTATGATATGGTTACAAATCGTAAAGGATTTTATCATTTGACGATCAACTGTACAACTTTCTAAATATATTAAACTTTCCAAACACCCTTATTAGCAATAGGCAAATTCTAAAAAAAATGAAATGAACATGCACCCTCAACACCATTAAAATATGAACGTGAAGAAGAAGAATAAGATTTTAAATCAATTTTGGAAATACTAGCCCACCTAGTGGAAACTTGACAATAAGGAAGAGCAGTACACCACTGATAGCTAGACAAAAGCGAAGACGTATCAAGTCAACGTCACCACCACCACCAGTATACAAAAGGGTAGCAAACGTTACACTACACGTTTACATTCAAAATGGTTGAAGTTATGAAACGTGTTTATGAAAATATTAGTGAAGTGGGAAGTTTAAGCTCCCCCGCCACTCTTTCCAAAGTCACTGGTGTTCGCACTAAAAGTGTACAAGACTACAAAATGAATCAAAATGAATATCTACAAAATGAATCAAGTTATACTCTGCACAGAAATCATAGGCTTCGTGCTAATCATTATCTAAAAACTAAAGCCTTTTTCCCATTGTATATAATGCAAGCAAATCTCTTAACTCTAGATGAGATTCAAAGACATCACAATACACCGTACAAGTACATTCTACTTGCAATCAGTGTTTTTAGTCGCTATGCATATGCCATTTCATTGCAGTCAAAGAGAGGTGTTGAAGTTGCTCGGGGTATAGAAAATATTCTCGAACAGGATTCATATAAAAAATTCAAACGGATCGCGGTAGTGAATTTATTAATCCCCATGTTGCAAAAGTACTAGCGAAATATAATACACTGCTCTATCATCATCATAGTCCTAGAAAGGCTGCATTAGCCGAACGATTGATAATAACTATTCGAATTTTAATTTCATGATATTGTACATTGAAAAATACATCTTCTTTTAATAATGATTTAGATAAAATCATGTTGATTTATAATCAACGACCTCATCGATCATTTTCCAATTCAAGCCCAACGGAAGTTCATCATTCTGATTATGATACAATTGATACTTTTCTTAAACAATATTCCAATGAAACGATTGTCAAGAAAAAATTTAATGTTGGTGACACTGTTCGAATTAATAGAACAACTAATGTTTTTGAAAAGAGTAATTACTTGTGGTCCACAGAATTTTTTAAAGTGGAAAAGATCCCAGACACTATACCCATATCTTATCGTTTGCGCGGTACCAAAGATGAAGAGATTCTCGGTAGTTTTTATGACTATGAACTACAAAAAGTTAAAAATAATAGTGAAATCTATCAAATTGAAAAGATATTAAAGACTCGTACTCACAGAGGTAGGAAACAGTTACTTGTTCGGGGGCTAGGATTCAACTCTGATTTTGATTCTTGGATCGGTGTTGAAGATATTGACAATGCCCAATGATTTCTATGTAACATTTATGTCCAACGTTTCCGATCCTTTCTACAACGACTTGTATAAAACAAGTGACTTTTGGACGAAACTCTCCACCACCATCAAATTTGACAATGCGTATGAAGTGGCTCTTGTCGGCTGTATTCTCAAAAATACCTATGACATCCTGAGAAAGGATCGTGTGTATGACATATAAGTTATACCATTCGATTGGTCCCTCTTTGTCGAGTGTCATTGGGTTGAAGCACTTAAATCTAGTGAATATCCAAACGTCAAATTGAAATATATTGAATATGATTGTATGACAGATTTGTGTCGTACAATCAATGGAAAAATATCATATCGTAGGAATGGTACATTCCATTTTGATTATTCTATGGAACACGATAGGATTTACATTACCTCACATGTTGACACTGAAATAATTCATCTCAATGATAATTTGAGAGACGTTCTTGGCTTTAGATAGAATATGATCAATGGGAAAAACGCTGACACTGTTTACGGGATGGATCAAGTTATTTTTACTAATTATCAGCCTGGTTTCGCCTTGGACTCTTGCATGTTTCTGTATGCATCCTTTGTGGAAACAACGAGAATTGGTGATTCAAATATCTCGCTTCCAAGTTCTCTTGAAAGCAAATCATCCCACGAACATGTTCATCACTATAATATAAAGCAACTTCAGTATGTTCCTGTATACACTTCGTATTTGGAACTCTGTCAGTTAACACTAAGAAGTGAATTGGGTGATCCTCTAGAGATAACAAAAGATTTAGCTATGATTAAATGTCATTTTCGACCCATTGTTGGCAACACCACCAGCACCACCTAAAATGAACAATAGAAGAATTTCACTTTCTGTCCTGATATCAATTGCTATGTTGGTGCTCTGAGTCCACGTCAAATAGGTCATGGATTGGACTACTACAAGGGGCGTACTACAATGTTTGGCTATGGTCTTGGTAGCTGGTTTGCTAGGTTATTTCGTTCTGCACTACCCCTTGCCAGAAAATATCTAGTACCTGCTGCATCACATTTTGCTGCCTCAACACTACAGGACTGGGGGTCGGGTAAGAATTTCAACGGGAGTGTTAAGGAAAATATTAGATCTTCAGCAAGAGCCGTTGGTGAGCAATTAAAATCTCAGAAAAATAGGAAGGGGTTGAAAAGGATGCGTGCCCGTCATTCACTCATCAGTCTCTACCCAGGTGTGAAGCGAAGGACATCAACAAGGACTTTGATGAATAAAACGAAGAAGACCAATAAGTAGAAAAAGAAAAATATTGTTAGATCAAAGAAGGATTTCTTCTCTTAAGATGACTTATCTCCCCCACAAGGAATCACATCAATCAGTCAGTTCCTCATTAAATCTGTTAAATGCTGAAAATGTTGATGTCAGTGTCAAGTATAGCTACTATGAACAATTTGATACCCAGAAACCCCTCTCAGAAAATATACACTTTCAAATATTTTCCAATGAAGACTATTTCATTGATTTGTCATCAACATTTATTGATTTAAATGTTGCGGTGAAGAAAAAGTCAGATAATACAACTCCAACTGTTGCTGATGGTCTATCCTACGAAAACTGTATTCTACACAACCCGTTCAAACAAATTAATGTATTTATTAGTGGAACATTGGTTAGCACTAGCAATAATTTATCCAACTATGCAAGCTACATAAAATTCATGATGATGACACCAAAGGTATATAAGGAGTTGAGAGGACAGTCATTGGGCTATAAATATCAATCAGGTGTTGATACTAACGGTGAGTTGACTACTGCAGTGACCCAGGAGTATCATTTAGTTGGAAAATTAAATCATGAGATATTAAATATATACCAATGGTTACCCCCCAATGTCAAGATTGACATAAAGCTGCAACTAGCCCTGTCGAATTTAATTTTGAGAATAACACTTCCTGCAGCAACCGATACGAGTTTCATTATCACATTGGCAATTCATCATGTCCGAAAACAACAGATCATAAGCTCTGTTGTATTGGCGGTGGAAAAGCTAAGAGCCAGTGGCAACAACATTAAACTTCTTGTCCCCCATACAATCACCGATCAACGTCACATTGCCACCGGGTCTCGTATCTATACCTATTCATCATTTAAATGAAGAAATCCCATCAAAACTCGCTTTGGCCTTTGTGAAGAGTGGCAGTGCCGTTGTATCCTGGACTGAATCCCCCCAGATTTTAATTTCTCGGTCTATCTAGCCTTGTGTGCAAAGTGAATGGTAATCCACTGTACACTCTATCATTTGACAAAAAATCCTATAGAACTCTGTATGAGTTGACCATGCAGTCCCTAGATCATGAATCCCAACTATTTGAAAATGCAATAACCGATTCAATGTTTTCAAAAAATCATGGCGTAATTGTTTTGGACTTGTCAGGGAACCAGGATGTGAGCATAGTACGAACAGGGAATTTACGTTTAGAGTGTACATTTGCCGATGCTTTGACTGAGAGTATCAAGCTAATATCATTGAGGCAATTTGAAATCTACTGGGAAATCACAGCCGACGGCAGTGTTCTACTAGACCTAGCACCATGAACACAAACCAAATAATCAGAGTATTTAATATGGATCCTTATATGTCCCAGTACAAGTCCTATTGCATACCATCGGACTTCATTGAAAAAATTCCAAGTGTTAACAATTTCCTAATCATTGTAATAGCAGTCCATCGTCTTTGAAGACAGGCCATTGGCTATGCATCTTTCAAACAGCGAAGAATATTAAATTTTTTGATCCTCTTGGCCTATCATATAAATTCTACACTCCACACATCAGCAACTTTATTGAGAGCAGTGGGAAAACTATTATTCAAAATCAAAGGAGAGTACACTAAGACATGTGGCTTTCATGCTTTACTCTTTCATGTTCAGATGTCGTGGCTATACCTACAAGGAGTTTCTCGACATCTACGTTGACTTTCCTCGATTGAACGACTTTCTAGTGGAAAATATACTTACAAGCAGGTTTAATATTGATTTTAGTGCCCTACTAATAAAATGTTCTTAAAATGTAAGTGAAATTTTTTATTAATAAAAATAATGTATGTACATGATAAAAACGACTTTTCTACTTTTTAGATTTCATCTTCTACTAGGTATAGGTATTTGTCGAGAACAACCAATGCAGGTAGATTATCTGAATTCACAGTATGCTGATCCTGATGGGCTGCAATGTCAGGGTCACATTTTCTACAGTAGAGTGTAACTTCACTGTTGTCATATCTCTTTGTATAGTCAATGATACTATTCTCATTAATTTTATAGAATTCGCATGTTTCAATTTGTTTATTTGAAGCAATGTCACAAACAGTGTCCTCAAGTGGAGAATCACATTCCATCACTGCCAAATAAAAATCAGTGGGTTTATAATCATAGTAGCCATTGTCTTCACAACGATGAAGTAGAAACCGAAATCTTTCTTTTCTCCAACGGTTGAATTGCTGAACCGGCTCCTCCTCCCTAAACAATCTAAAGCTTCGATGACACCAATCGTGTTTCAATAAAATAAAATTACATTTTCGAATCTTTCCAATCATACCAGGATATGTATTCTCCCACTGACTACATTTATCATAGTGACAATTTGAGCATAGGTGCCCTCTAGGATGAGAGTCACAAACCACTTCAAGACAGGAATTAAAACCTTTAATTTGTATAGAATATCCTCTATGCAATTTACACGGGTTGCATAATCTGCACGTTTCATCATACTCATCAATCATTGCACAATTCTCACATGATGACCAGCTGCCCAGTGTGTACATGCATAGTGGACATGTATGGAACATTTTTTCATGTGTTGACACTCTCACCGCCAAAATGAAACTGAGCTACCAACAACAAATTTAGTGGGAGAGAGAGAGAGAGAGAGAGGAGTAAATCATCCTTGAAATCCATCTTTCTCATGAAAAAAGTCCTAAATTTCTAAACTAGTGTTTAAAAGCATATCCACAATATCATTTTGCTGTGTCGTGATTACTATGTCAATAAATTGTGTAAATGCATTTGGACCACAACGTAAAAGCTTCATGCAATAGTCTAATGATGGAGAATCAGTTTTCATTATATCAACAAGCATTCCCTGCGAAAATATCTTCCTTTGAATAGACAGCTCTGGAAAATCATCATCAAGAATCAAACTTTTTTCCATAAACACAAGATTCCCCCTCATTTACTTTTTCACAAATCTGTTTATTTTTTAGTCTCCTAACACTCTCACAACTAACTTCAGACTAACCAGGATTCTTTTTTTCTACTTTAAAAAATATACGCTAACCTACTATAAAAAGAAAAATTATCTTTGATTTAGAAACAGTTTTATTGAGCATGATTACAACAATAATAATCACTGATTCAATTTGTTATCATCAATATATTTCACTAGTGCATTTAATGCTGCCTGAAGTCTATTTATATGCACAATGTTCAGTTTCGCAGCAAAACATAATTGCTCCTCCAATTTAAATTTGCTCAATGATATTACGTATCTACCATACATATCGTCCCATTCAAGGCTTAGTCTACATCCTGGTGTTATTTCCACAGCCACGTTTGGTACTCTTGTATCATTGCTGCTGCTACCTGCTCCACCATCAAGCTCCAATAATGTAAATGTTCCACTCATTTTCTCTACTAATATCGTCTCAAATAAACTATTCTCTCTGAATTCAATTCTCTTACTAATATGAACTACAATGAAAAGCACTCCTTTTATTTGAATCCAATTACTAATCAAGTTATTGTATATGGAGTAGCCTCCGCTCTTTCTGATTGCCCTTAAAAAATGGGTGTTGCCTCATAGACCAGTCTGGTTGCATTATACAATCTCAACCATAGATTCAAAACGTGTATGATCGCTTTGCTTGGAAAGGTACCAAGGAAAATAATGTCCCCAAAAAGCATGGGGAGGAACATAATGTACTAGAATCCATACGACATTGCAAGGGGATACTCACTCTCTTTGAAAAGGTGTAGAGGTCCGGTAGAAATGGAACCTAGATGCGAGGGGCTACTCACTCTCTTTGAAAAGGTGTACAGGTCTCGTAGAATAGCATGGTAATTCCTATGTCTCGTAGAAATGGAAGGTACTACTCTACTAGCAATATTATTAATAGACTCGGGACTCCAGTTGCTGATGAGAATTATATGAACAAAAACATTAAATGACGCAGAAAAATTAGCCGGAAGCATATTTTCAATTACTGTCCTGGGGGGTTGTGTCGACATCGGAGTTTTTGTTATCTGACCTGTAAACTATTTTGAAAAAATGGCTATCTCAAAATTTCTATCGGATGGGTTTGAGGAAAACAGGGCGTAGGGAGGGGGGGGGGGGGCTAGTTGACCTCCGATCTCTTTTGGCTCTTAAAAAGTGAACGAGAACTTTAAATTTACAATAAAATGATCCCCTTCCGAAGTTTATACGAGCATCCCTTTCATAAAAATTATATATGCCCCCAAAGCATTACTTACAACACCTGCCCCGGGTCCTGGGGAGTTGCGTGGACAAAGAAGTTTTTCTTATCTGACCTTTGAACTATTTTTAATAAAATGGATATTTAAAATTTGTTTTTCTTATGGGCTTGGGGGAAAAAGGGTGTGTGAGGGGGGGGGGACTAGTTGCCCTCGGATATCTTTTGACTCTTAAAAAGTGAACTAGAACTTTCGATTTCCAATCAACTGAGTCCTCTCTGATGTTTATACGAGCATTCCTTTCATAAGAGCCATATACGGCCCCAGGCACCACTTACAATGCCTACCCCCCGGGCCCTGGGGGGTTGCGTTGACACCGGAGTTTTTGTTATCTAATTTTTGAACAATGGGTTTGGGAAAAAAGGCGCGGGGAGGGGGGGAGCTAGTTGCCCTTAAATCTCTTGACTCTTAAAAAGTGAACTAGAACTTTCAGTTTCCAACCAAATGAGCCCTCTATTAAGTTTATACGAGTATCCCTTTATAAGAACCATACATGCCTTTAGGGCATAGCTAAGAACGTCTTCCCCTGGGCCCTAGGGAGTTGTATTAACACTGGAGTTTTTTTTATCTGACCTTTGAACTATTTTTAACAAAATGTCCATCTTAAAATCTCTAAAATGTCTATCATAAAAAAACGATAATTTTTTTAATTAGCTTTAAAAAAAACAAGTTTTTTCAACTGAAAGTAAGGAGCAATATTAAAACTTAAAACGAACAGAAATTATTACGTATATAATTGGGTTCGCCCCCTAGTTAATACCTCGCTCTTTAAGCCAAAGATTTTTTAGTACTTTCATAAGAGCTATTTATTCTAATTAACGGCCTTTGTGATTAAGGGGTAATTTAAAAAAAATTGGAACAAAATTCGGTACTCCTGTAGTAAACGCACTCTTTTATATACTGCAGTGCAAACTAGTCACGAAATAGACCGATACACGTGATGAAAAACAGGTTTACGCTGCCTTGTGGGATATTAAATAAAAAAACAAGTTTTTTTAATTGAAAGTAAGAAACGACGTTAAAACTTAAAACGAACAGAAAATATTCCGTATAAGAAAGGGGCTGTCCCCTCCTCAACGCATCGCTCTTTACGCTAAAGTTTTTCATTGTTTAAAAAAAAATAGAGTTGTGAAAAAGTCAAACTTTAGCGCAAAGAGTGAGGCGTTGAGGATGGGACAGCCCCTTTCATATACGGAATAATTTCTGTTCGTTTTAAGTTTTAACGTCGTTACTTTCTTTTAGTTAAAAAAACTTGCTTTTTTTATTTAATTTTTGAACGTTTTTGAATTAATACAAGTTTTGATTTTGGCTCACCGTACATGAATAATTAAAACAAAATTTGAATATTAATTTTACTTTTATTTGGTTAAATGGTTTTCTCGAAACATGTTTATATTTATTTACGAACGTTTTTACTAGTAATAAATATACGTAACTTACGAATTAACTTACGTAACGAACTTCTATATTCATATATTTTTAATACGTACATTAGAGGGTTCGGCCCCTAGTCAATACCTTGCTCTTTAAGCTGAAGTTCGAATTTTGTTCCAATTCTTTAAAAATGACCCCTTAATCACAAATGCCGTTAATTAGAATAAATAGCTCTTATGAAAGTACTAAAAAATCTTTGGCTTAAAGAGCGAGGTATTGAGTAGGGGGTGAACCCAATCATATACGTAATGTTTTCTGTCGTTTTAAGTTTTGATGTTGCTCCTTACTTTCAGTTGAAAAACTTGTTTTTTATATATATAATTTCTGATCTTTTTTTAAATAATGCTGGGAAATCCGGCGCCCCCTTCATAGCAATGTCCCTTCCCCCATGAAAACTTCCTTCATGGAAAGATCCTCCCACATAACCCCAGACTCACCAACCCACCCCAACTACCAGAAAAAATCCCCCCTGAAAATGTCTGTATACTTCCCAATAACCAATACTATATATCCTATTTACCCAATAACCATTGGGTGAAGTTCATAACTTTCAGCCCTCCACCCAGGGACTTCGGGGGATTAAATCATCCTAAAAGACATAGTTATCATATTTTCGACCATGCTGAACAAAATGGCTATCTCAAAATTTTGACCGGGTGACTTTGGGAAAAAAATGAGCGTAGGAGGGGGCCTAGTTGCCCTCCATTTTTTTTGGTCACTTAAAAAGAGCACTAGAATTTTTAATTTCCATTCAAATGAGCCCTCCCACGATTTTCTAGGACCACTGGGTCAATACGATCACCCCTGGAAAAAAACAAACAAATAAACACGCATCCGTGATCTTTCTTCTGGCAAAAAATGCAAAATTCCACTTTTTTGTAGATAGGAGCTTGGAGCCTCTATAGTAGGGTTCTCTTGTACGCTGAATCTAATGGTGTGATTTTCATTAAGGTTCTACAACTTTTAGGGGGTCTTTCCCCCTTTTTTCGAAAATCAGCCAAATTTTCTCAGGCGCGTAACTTTTGATAAGTAGGACTAAACTTGATGAAACTTATATATTTGAAATCAGCATTAAAATCTGATCCTTTTGATGTATCTATTGGTATTAAAATTCCGTTTTCTACATTTTCGGTTACCATTGAGCCGGGTCGCTCCTTACTTACAGTTCGCTACCACGAACTGTTTGCTAACAAAGGGAAGAACTATACTAAACTGTTGTTTTTGGAGGTTTGGGGGGGGGAAGGTACCCAGGTTGTTTGGGTTACGTTTTTAATATATGGTGCGCTTTGCCCCCCCCCCCTAATGTGCAAATATACAACCCAAATTTGTTTCTAAACTATTATATATTCATCCTATTTTATTTTAGTTCATTAGCATTAACCAAACTAGCACTACATAAAAGCGTGCGTTTAGTACAGGAGTACCCGAAATTCGAACTTTGGCGTAAAGAGCGAGGTATTGACTAGGGGGCGAACCCCCTAATATACGTATTAAAAATATATGAATATAGAAGTTCGTTACGTAAGTTAATTCGTAAGTTACATATATTTAATACTAATGAAAACGTTTGTAAATAAAATTAAACAACGTTCGAGAAAGCCATTTAACCAAATAAAAGTAAAATTAGTATGGAAATTTTGTTTTAATTATTCATGGACGGTGAGCCAAAATCAAAAACTGCATTAATTCAAAAACGTTGAAAAATTAAATTAAAAAAACAAGTTTTTTTAACTGAAAGTAAGGAGCAGCATTAAAACTTAAAACGAACAGAACTTATTTCGTATATGGAAGGGGCTGCCCCCTCCTCAACGCCCTGCTCTTTACGCTAAAGTTTGAATCTTTCTCACAACTCTATTTCTTAAAGCAATAAAAAACTTTAGCGTAAAGAGCGAGGCGTTTAGGAGGGGACAGCCTCTTTCATATAAGGAATAATTTCTGTTCGTTTTAAGTTTTAATGTTTCTCCTTACTTTCAGTTAAAAAACCTTTTTTTTTTATTTAATTTCTTTCGGATTGAGCGTCAGAAACAGGTTTTACTGAGATGAAGAATATTAGGTCGAGGCTATATCATACAAGTACAGAATTTTTTTCTTTTTCTCAGTAAAAATACTTAAAAAACAGCAGTTTCAAATTTTTAGGACGGGAAATACCCCCAAAATATCACTCCAGCACAAGCGTTAAATTATTCGGAACCTCAACAATTCTTTTTTTTTTGGGGGGGGGGGGGTTAATGTAACCATCTTTAGAGTCAGGACTGGAAAGCCATATTATTTTTCTTTTAAAATAAAAAAAACGTACATAGATATGTTTGATTACAAGATATTCGTAGTTCTTCTGAAAATAAGGCACATTGACTATCCAACGAGCATTGTTCAAGATTTCAGATGTTATATTGTGGCGAGCTGTTATTTTTTTTAGGGTACTTGTCTAGGATCCGGTAAGTGAAGTTTCGTTAATGCAAATGAAATAAAACAAAATAGGGTAAAAATAAAATAGTTCAGAAACAAATTTGGGCTATATATTTGCGCATTATGGGGGGGGGGGGGGGTAAAGCATAGCATATGCAAAATACCGAAAAAAACCCAATCTAGGTACATTTTACAACCCCTAGAACCCAAAAAAACTAAAGTTTAAATGTAGTTCCCGAAGTTAGAAACCTTTTGTTTATACGTCAGTAGTCAGCAGAAACCTGTTTATCAATAGCATGTTTGACATTTCAATGCTGTCTTTTATTGTGCACTTACCTGATTCTAGACAAGTACCGTTTTTAGTCTCGATGGTTCTATAATGGTTTCCCCTTGCATAGATACTTCCTCCAAGTCTAACAAATACTTTGGAAGTCTTGGTCCTCCACGTCTCACTTATGTTTGTTTGAATTTTTCCCTGCCCTTTTCCGCATTAATCAAACCAGGTCTTCTTCTATTGCGGTTTTCACCCATAACTCAAAAAATTTTTAATCTTTTGGATAGAACCTGCTTAATTCCTTGATATATTTCGATTGATTTTACCCACCGGCATACAGCCTAACAGGATGTTTATCGAGGTTTAGTGATATTGTGCGCAAGACACAACGCCTGTTAACTGAAACGCTGATCCGAAAATTAAACAACCTTTGTTCAACTTGAGGGTTCCGTAACCCCAAATCGATTGCAGCGAAAAAACAACAACAACAAAACAAAGGATAAAAAAGGACTTTAATTGAGTAAAATCCACATAAACTGTCTAAACAGAATTGTTCGGCTTAAAAACATTTACATGTCTGTATGAATTTTATTAAAGTTGTTAATACTGTTTTCTCGAACAAAGTAAAGAGAAATTTTTGTATAAAAAATCGTTTAAAAAAATAGAGAGAGCATAAGAAAAAAAAGTGAATCTAACCAAATGATAGCCATTTTTCTCCCGAACCAGGTGAACTGCAATTTAAGTTCTGTAATATATCAGTTTCTTTAAACAAACAAAATTTCTTTAACATTGAAGTGATAGCCAAGTGACTTGAACTGCTTTCGCCCAGCAGCGCTACTGAACTGCCTACGATTAGCTCACTTTTATTTCTTACGGCTCTAACTTTGTAACTATTAAAGCTTTCATTTGCGTTTCAAACCAGTGATAAAGATTTATTTCATGATAGGAGAAATTACCTAGGAAAAATTCTCTGATTTGTGATATTATGAAGAATTAGTGATTTTTATATCAATTAGAGTATTTTTGTTTTTTTATGGCTTTAACATTCTAACTAACAGAAATTTTATTTTGGGTTTAAACTGTTTATAGGGACTTGTATTATGATAGGGAAAATTTACATAAGTAGAAACAGATAGGAATAGATAAGTTTGGTCTCTTATGGCTCTAACTTTCCAATTAATAAAACTCATTTCAGTTTTAAACTATTTGCAAGGATTTCTATCGCAATAGGATAGATTACCTAGAAAGAAAGTCATTGATTTATCATGTTAGGAAATATTAGAGATTACTATACTTATGTTTGAATATAACTTAGTAAGGTTAATTATGGTTGCGTCGACAGCTGCATCCTAGTAAAGACAGCCATTGCCCAAAGTAAAAAAAAAAACGCGTTAAAAAATCTGTTTGGCGAGAAAAAAAATACCATTTGTAGCTAATTCAGGAATGGTAATTATTATTTCGATTAGTCTTATTAATAAAATGTTGTTCTGAAAATAAATTTATGCGAATTTAAAAATAAAATAGCCTGAAATCCTCGAGTGGCGTGAGATCGGAACAAGAAATACACCATAAGAAAAACCCTTGTCAGAAAGCTCCCCCCCCCCCACATTGAACAACTAGGAAAATTACTTTTTTGCATGGGTAGCACTGATGTGTCATCTTTTTTCTGCTGTTCTTTTCTTCATCGCTAGCGGGACAGTGGAATATCGCAGAGAACTGTTTATGGCCTCATTTAAAAGGAAATTGCTATATCTATAGCCTTTCTATTAAAAACATACACACAAACTGCATCTTCGAAAATAAGATGTCACACACATAAATTTTGACAAGATTTTTTCAAACTATACAGTTTCATCTTAACGCGTTTTTAAATTTTTGGTTACTATGGGCTTAAATTTATCCTTTACTCGGCTATCGCTGCAACCATGATAATATAACGCACGTATGTTCTGAAGAGTTACTTCTCTTGGATATATTGACATATTTGACTGACTCTACCGCATAGAGCAGATATGTATGATAGATATGCATTTATTGACAGGATTTATTATTAGGAAATGGGGGAGGGGAATGTTTGATCGTGGGTGTCTCCAAAAAGGCTAAGGGTATTGAGATTAAACTTCAAGGATTGTCGAGGGCGTTGTCGATTTAAATAAAGACACTATTTGCATCCAAATTTCTAATAGGACGTATCTGAAATGTCTTGAGAAGGCTAAGGGTATTTATTTATATTAGAGTGGGTTTAAACTGTAACGTCCTTTGCTAGGTTGCACCTACCACTGCAACCATAAACATCAACAAAAAGAAGAACGATAGGGAATTCTTTTCGCAAGACAGTTGAACTCTGTATTTGAATGAATATTTCGGCCCTATGTCCAAGAGTCATTCTCAGAAAAACATAAATATATAAAAGAAAAGTTACTTATTGGTAATCTTGCATTTTTGGTGACAGCTAACTTCGAAGGTCTTTTTGTAACTGGTTCTGAGTTAGTGTCTATTGGTTTTTTAAGATATTTTGTAAGATCGTTTCAAATAAAATTTGTGTTGTTTTAGTTAAACTAAAATTTTCATTTTAGTTTTAATGGTTGTAAGCTATTGTCTCTTTTCTTTTATATATTTATGTTTTGCTCAAGACGGCCCTTGGACATAGGGTCAAAATACTCATTGAAGTATAGAATTTCACTGCCTTGCGAAAAGAATTCCCTATTGCTCTTCTTATTGTTGATATTTATTATGGAAAGGCAGTGTGGACTTCGTCGCTACTTACCACTGCAACCACGACTCCTAACAAGAATACACTTACTCTTTTGTATTCGGGTTTCAAGAACCATTTTGAATATACTATATGGGCCAAGTGGCTTTCTCTGAAATAACTATATAAGTCTATCAAGAAATTTACTAACAGAAAAATTACATATCATTCTTGTATAAAACAGCTATGGAAATTGTTTATCACTAGCAAAGGAGCATATGTAATGTCTTTATAAATAAAAAAAAAATCACCCTCCACTTCACTTGTTTTCTAATAAAGCTGAATATGCCATTCGTAGTTCATTGGTAATTTTGGTTTTCTTATAGTGAGGATATGCATTTTTGCTTCATATTTGAAGTCCAATTCAACGTGATCTTTCGTGCCTAAAAATATATTCACATATCATAAAAATACTATATATTATAAACATATACGTTATATCAGATAAATATATTATATATTGTAAAAAAAATATATTTATATATTTACACCTAAGTTTATCGCAGGCATAAATCCTGCCAGACAACAGGCATAAAAAATAAAATAGAAATATAGCATACTATTTTTTGCAAGAACTGGGAAACAATATTTTGTCCCTTTTCCAAACCTAAGATTGCAAATATAATTAATGAAATAAAAATGTAATTAATGACATTAATTGTAAAATAAAATAAATAAAAATAAATTGTAAAGTAAAATAAAAGTAATTCATGAAAATAATCTCTTGCAACATTTGAAAACCAACTGACTTCGATTACTGAAATAGGCCTACTGCAGAGGCACACTGGCTTTTGACTATCCACTGCACAGCCTCACGTGGTTGGATTAGGTGTTAAGAATACTTACTAATTAAATAAAGCATAAGGAGCGAAAATTCCCTGATTCTCTGCACGGGTTTGGAGGTCCTCCCTCAGCGCCAGAGGCAAAATGTGGAGCATTTTAAATCTTATATAATCCAGTGTTTGAAGTGAAATTTTGACTTTATACTCTCAATTACATAACCCATGGCTTTTTTTTTATGAAGAGCTCAAAACAGAAAATTTAAAGCCCCCATCCTACCTTTTGCGGCCATGGAAAAAGTTATTCATAAATTTGAATACTACTGAAGTTCGTTTGATTTTGAAAAAAAAACATAAAAAAATAAGTGATTTGGATCATAAAAAAATGGTTTATGTCTCGTAATGATTTGGTTCTCATAAGCAAATTCTATGTTTTCCCCTTTAATGGTTCGGTTTGGTTCTCACAATAATGGCTTGTTTGGTTCTCTTAAACAGATTCTATGTTTTCCCCTTTATTGGTTTGGTTTTTACAATGATGGTTTGGATGGTTCACATGTTTGTTTCTCATAATGATTTGATTCTCGTAAGAAAATTCTATGTTTTCCCTTTAACGGTTCGGTTTGCTTCTAACAATGATGGTTTGGATGGTTCACATGTTTGTTTCTCATAATGATTTGGTTCTCATAAGCAAATTCTATGTTTTCCCCTTTAACGGTTCGGTTTGGTTCTAATAATATGGCTTGTTTGGTCCTCTTAAACAAATTCTATCTTTTCCCCTTTATTGGTTTGGTACTTACATTGATGGCTTGGATGGTTCTCATGTTAGTTTCTCATAATAAATTGGTTCTCATAAGCAAATTCTATGTTTTCCCCATTAACGGTTCGGTTTGGTTTTAACAATGATGGCTTGTTTGGTTCTCTTAAACAAATTCTATGTTTTCCCCTCTATTGGTTTGGTTCTTACAATAATGGTTTGGATGGTTCTCATGTTTGTTTGTCATAATGATTTGGTTCTCATAAGCAATTTCTATGTTTTCCCCATTAACGGTTCGGTTTGGGTCTAATAATATGGCTTGTTTGGTCCTCTTAAACAAATTCTATGTTTTCCCCTTTATTGGTTTGGTACTTACAATGATGGCTTGGATGGTTCTCATGTTAGTTTCTCATAATAAATTGGTTATCATAAGCAGATTCTATGTTTTCCCCATTAACGGTTCGGTTTGGTTCTAATAATGATGGTTTGTTTGGTTCTCTTAAGCAAATTCTATGCTTTCCCCTTTATTGGTTCGGTTCTTACAATAATGGTTTGGATGGTTCTCATGTTTGTTTCTCATAAGCAAATTCTAAGTTTTCCCCTTTAACGGTTCGGTTTGGTTCTAACAATGATGGTTTGGATGGTTCACATGTTTGTTTGTCATAATGATTTGGTTCTCATAAGCAAATTCTATGTTTTCCCCATTAACGGTTCGGTTTGGGTCTAATAATATGGCTTGTTTGGTCCTCTTAAACAAATTCTATGTTTTCCCCTTTATTGGTTTGGTACTTACAATGATGGCTTGGATGGTTCTCATGTTAGTTTCTCATAATAAATTGGTTCTCATAAGCAAATTCTATGTTTTCCCCATTAACGGTTCGGTTTGGTTCTAATAATGATGGTTTGTTTGGTTCTCTTAAACAAATTCTATGCTTTCCCCTTTATTGGTTCGGTTCTTACAATAATGGTTTGGATGGTTCTCATGTTTGTTTCTCATAATGATTTGGTTCTCATAAGCAAATTCTAAGTTTTCCCCTTGAACGGTTCGGTTTGGTTCTAACAATGATGGTTTGGATGGTTCACATGTTTGTTTCTCATAATGATTTGGTTCTCATAAGCAAATTCTATGTTTTCCCATTTAACGGTTCGGTTTGGTTCTAACAATGATGGTTTGGATGGTTCACATGTTTGTTTCTCATAATGGTTTGGTTCTCATAAGCAAATTCTATGTTTTCCCCTTTAACGGTTCGGTTTAGTTCTAATAATGATGGCTTGTTTGGTTCTCTTAAACAAATTTTATGTTTTCCCCTTTATTGGTTTGGTTCTTACAATAATCGTTTGGATGGTTTTTCATGTTTGGTTCTCATAATCGAATTCTATGTTTCCCCTTTAACGGTTTGGTTTGGTTCTAACAATGATGGCTTGTTTGGTTCTCTTAAACAAATTTTATGTTTTCCCCTTTATTGGTTTGGTTCTTACAATGATGGTTTGGATGGTTCACATCTTTGTTTCTCATAATGATTCGGTTCTCATAAGCAAATTCTATATTTTCCCCTTTAATGGTTTGGTTCTCACAATGATGCCGTGTTTGGTTCTCATAAATTAATTCTATGTTTTCCCTTTTAAAGGAGCAAACAAGGATTTACGCGTTAGATTGTGGATATATTTTTCTGTTCAATTTACCGAAAATAAAAACAAAACGTGAAGCACTCAACTGACACCAGAGCAGTTAGCCACGTTTATTTAGTTGCCAACCAAAAAAAAAAAAAAAAAAAAAAAATGTTCAACCCCCTCAAAAAAGTACCTGCTAATAGTATGCATTCAAAATAATTTAATTATAAAATTTTCTTAATAAAATTCTATTAGATACAAATTTTCGATATTCGAATTCACTCAGTTTTTAAAACATAATAGTATTAACAGTTTCTTGACCTGCATTTGATAGGTGTATTTGATGTGGTGAGGCTTAAGTAAGATTTTTAAATACAAGAAGCACACTGTTATGTACATTTTCTTAGAATCAAACATCAGAAGATAGTTGAGATCGCAGACATCATTCCTTACCCTGCCTTGTACAACGGGAGATGTTAATCGACATGCCATATTCTTATTATCATTTATTATTTTTTCTTTACTGCCTTTCTAAAATTTATTAATAAACTTATTTTCTTTTACTGCCTTTCTAAAATCTATTAATAGACTTACTAATAAAATTTACTAATACTTATTATTTTTCTTTTACCGCCTTTCTAAAATTATTTACCCATTTCGCAATCCTTTCATTTCGTTGTAATTGTAAATGGATGAGGTCTAAGAAATTATTTGGCCTATATTTTTTTTATTCCACATGTTAAAAAATAGGTAGTGTGGTACAGTTGATACATGTTTATTTGAGCTAAAACTTTACACGACTTCAGACAGGACCTAATAGATTCGATTAACCAACGAGGAAGGGTAATATCTACCAGCGTTAAGGAATCCCCAACAAAGAAAACAGAGAAAAGGAGGAAAGAAAAATCAAAAGCAGAAATTAGACAAAAAACGTTTTGTAACTCACCGACAACAATCGTTCTCGTTGGTTAAATTTCAAGCCTTAGAAGTAGGAGTTTGCGACTGAGTTTATGAAGGTTGATTACAAGAGGGGTAAAGAAATATCCGCCAAAATTGATCGAAATGTGGATTTCCTAGCCCTGAAGGGAGTCAGGCAAGGTGGTCTGCTGTCTCCATATATTTTTAAAACTGTGCTTGCGGACTGTTTTCAACTGCTGTCACCTGCCGTGTTTTTAGAAAATAGTGCTGTTTGTCACGTTACCTATGCTGTTGATGTTCTGCTATCTAGTCATAGTAGGTCAGGCCTCACAAAGAATCCAAAGGTTCTGATTAGTACCTTGAGTATGATTTGGATTTCTGTAAATGCTTCAAAATGCGAGTTCATGTGTTTTAATATTTCTAACCCTGCTCCTTCTTTACATGTGGGTACAACGCTACTCAAGTGTGTCTCAAAGTTGAAATGGCTTGGGATTACTTTTCCTAATACACTTTCGACTACATGCTCGTCTCTGGTTCCTAGCGCTCTGCAGTGTATTTACTTCTCGTATGGTAAAATATCGCCTAATAGAGAGAGATAAAGCCCCTAAAGCTTATGTATATTTTAACGTAGTTTTTTTTCTCCTACAATACTTTTTATTTCCAGTTTGCAGCCTCTAATGTGCGAAAAAACTGTCTTCAGCTAAGGAGAGGCTATTTTAAATATCATAATTCCTGCTATATTTACCAAGGTGGTACAGAAATCACAAGATTATTTCTCATTTTGACCTTATCGACCCTCTAGTGCTGCTTGACAACATCGCTAAGGATCTGAGGACCAATACTCCAAGGAAGATATGTGCCAGTGACCCCCTCACTCATTTTTTTCCAGATTAGTGATTTCATGAATATTGTTATGTTATTTATAGTGTGTTTTTCTTATCATTTCCTTGCGGTAAATATTATTTTGTTTTTTTCTTTTTTTACTCCGCATTTATTTTATATTGCGGGTTACAAATAAACTTACTTACTTACTGACGACAAGATTCCCCTGACTTGAAATTATTTCTCCTATGACCAAGAACGGGCAAGCAGCGGAACTTGACCATTTGCATTCTCCTTGCAGCAGGAAAGATTGTTAATCAGCTTGTGTTCTGAACTAAGTGCAACGAAGGTCGAAAAGACCTCTGCCATCACAGAAAAATTATTTAAACTTCGTGAGAACAAAATTATTTGTAGGTTTACATAACATTTACCTTGAATTTGAGCAAAAATTTTATGTGGCTTCAATCGAAGACCTGCTACTACGATTCGTTCAACCCAAGAGGCATCGGAGTATCTCCCAGCGTCCAAAAATCTGAAAGAAAACATATATATTTATATACTTTTCTGAGGTTTATCTGACTTTCTTTAAGGTCTGATTTTTTAAAATTATGTGTGTTGTCTTAATTTTATTATTCTTTTTCTTTCTTAACCAGAAATAAATGTTTGGCCCTTGTGATAGTCAAATTTAAGAAGATACTTTCATTTTATATGAAGCTATGCAAACAGTAAGAATAGACGATGGAGGGGGACACATACACCCTTCTGGAAAATTTACAAATTAAAAATGCATGTTTTTGCATTTGGCAGCGTCTAAAGATCTGAAAGAGAATATATATATATATATATTTTTATTTTGTCTGAAGTTAGGAATAAACGATGAAAAGGGGGCAGATACCCCCTTCCAGACAAATAATAAAAACTAAAAATGCGCGTATACGCATTCGGTAACAATTACTCCCAGGAAAACCTTTTGAGTGCTTGTTATTAATTAGACATTGCTTACATTTTATTTTTACTTCTAGCTTTTTTACTATCGAACATAAAATCGTTTTTAAGGCTGATTTGAATGAGATTACATAATATGTAATCAAGAATTTTCGTCATGCTTCAATATAAGCAAACTTAAGAAGATCAAACAAAATCCAGACATTGTTTCCACCACATGATTTATCCATTGAAATGGGAAAACCATCAAATAAGTCTTTGTTTTTCCATTTTCCAGGGGGAATATTATCTGCATTTGGGCATATTGGCCTTTGAATGGCTCATATATCTATAAACCGTAAAATAATTACCAAAATAATCATTGTCTTCTTTTTTGTTGTCGTGTATATTGTGTCTCATTCATTCAACTAAAGCACCTGAAAGATTTATCCTTAACTACTTATATTCTAATATATAAAAATAATTCAATATTTTTCTAAAGGTGAAAGATAGAACATACCAAATAGCGACGAAGACCACACTGCCTTTCCATCATAAACAAATAAGTAGAACAACAGGAAAATTTTTATACAAGACAGTGGAACGCAACTATAAATGAATATTTCGACCCTATATCCAAGGGCCGTCCTCAGCAAAACAGACGAAGAGAATAAAAACAATATAAAAGAAACTTACATTAAAATTCAATCATTAAAACTGAAAGGTTTTTTTTTTTTTAAATGTTTTAAAAGAGCCCTAATATCATTACTTCAAGGAAGTTCAACCTGGTTGATGTATCTCCTATACACACTCAATAATAACAAAAACTCTAAAAGTAACAGAGTTTTGATAACAATATATACATCAAGAGAATCGAATTGATTTAAAACATGTTAAGTCCATGAACCTAACCTGGCAAGGACCAGTAAGGAAGGGATCAGATGAGGAGGGGTAAAGTGTGACGGAACACTCATTGCCGTTCTGATCCTCCCTTTTGGAACAGCTTAGTTTGAAAATTTGAATGAAATTTGAAGTCTGAAGTTGGAAAGTAAGATCTTTAGGCATGGCAATGACGATAAAACTTTTTAATTTCTATATTTATGTGCATAAATATAGATAAATGTATACCAATATATATTTTGTTTATATATGTACATAATATAGATATACATGTTGGGACTTTGTGTGCCCATTTTCATGGTGTTGTAAATGCCAAGGCACTTGAACGATTGATAAAACAACGGTCTGCTCACCCACTTCCAGTGAATGCTCTGTTTCGGAAACATCATTAAAACTGTGAGTTCAGTTTTTTGAAATATTCACAGATTAACCAATGCTCTTGTAAGCTTCCAAGAGGAAACTCATCTTATGCCGTCGTCCTTCTAGCGTATTCCTGAGCAACAAAAAAACCACCCGCATACGAAATAAAGATCAAGTCAACAGCGTTGAGAAAGAGTGTGCCTTTTATATGCCGGGCAATAAAAAGGCCAGCGGAATTAAAAATAAATGGGCTTAACACAGACCCTTCCCTGATCCGTTTAAGCGGTCGAATCGGTTCCGACATGCTTTTGCATGTCGGAACATGCTTTTGCATCCCACACTCCGTACCTATTATAAGCACTAAATAAATTACCTTGTACGAATACCAATCTTGGAGGACCAGCACCATCCTTGGATCAACCCCTGTTTCTAAAAATACTAGTAAGGTTATGGATTGGATCACCGCTCGGCCAAGATTTTAACACTACCCATATATAAGCACTACTGCGGTAAAAATTACTTTTCAAAATCCGCTTCAGCAGCCTCTGAGGAAAGCTGCAGCCTAGGTTTCGTCAAAAACCAAGCTGTTATAGCTCCACTAGTGCTGTAGGGCTCGCAACGTAAGGGATCAAAATCTTCTCTCAAACACTTTGCTGAAACCGAGAAGACAGACATACATTCTGAAGGATTCTTGCCTTTTCACTAAATTAACTGTACGACTCATGGAATACATCCTTGTTTAACTTTATCCAGTCTGCTTAATATACTAATTACGCAAAGTAGAGGTTCTTAGGTCTAAGTAAAGGATCGGAAGGCTTATTCTAAAGTGATCGCTACAGGCCGATTCACAATCAACCATAACGATTAGGGAAAGGGTAAAAGGAATGTTTGCGAGAAATTGGTATAGATTTGAGGTTGGGCGTATTGTACTGTGGATAAATATAAAACTCTCTGACTTAGGCACAATTTGGGAAGAATCTGTGAGGCAGGATGACAAGATGGCGAAGAAACATACTCGTTGCAATTCAACTCACCACAAAACACGTTTCGACCTTGTTTTGGTGGCTGTTAAGCAGCCTCCCTAATCTCGAGCACAAAAAAATAAATGTCTTCTCATACACCTTATTCCTGTAATTAGTCGGCAGATAGACAGAGATGAAAAGGAAGCCATTCGGTCCAGGGATGTTAACGGCTAGATAACAATCGCACATTTCAACAAATTCTATTCGAAGTCTTTCATCAACAACTTATCGTTATTCCCACTCGGTCTCGCCATCTCACCATTCCACTTCGTATTTCTGACAAGATAATCATGACCACTCATACGAGGGAGCAACAGCCTATTCGCTTCAGTGATCAAATGTTCTTGTAAATAAACCACGTCATACTTGCCCAAGCATTCATTCAAAAAGTCCAGCTACGCCGGACTTTGGCACGCGAGTCAACTTTGCCAACCAAAAGGCTCCGAATTATAACAGGGACTTTCTTTTTGGGCAGGGGACAAGGAAGGGGGGTAGGTGCTGTTGTCTATACCCTCGTTACAGCAGTCTAGGAATGGCATGTTTTTCCCACCACATTCATTGAACTCAAATGTAAGTGCTGTTAGCATTACTTCCCAGACTTATTGTGGATGAAAAATTGTGAAGTAGATATTAGGAGTGTTTGTCAAATCGTGTTCCGACAGAGCTGAAATAGCGTTAGCAATAATGGTGCTAACGAGAACTGAGGGTCAACATTCCTTTACAATATCCTCGTCACAGCGATCTTTCAGCCCCTTTACAGCATCACGTATTTTAAGAACAAATTGGCTGCTGTATTCACAACAATATCACGCTTGACATTTCTATTCTTCGAAGAAAGTTTAACGTTGGGCAAAAAACATATTGCACGTGATTTTCACTCATTGGCAAACGGAAACTGACTAATAAAAAGGAAAATTTAGGCAGCCACTATAAAAAAAAGTTTGACAAAACTAACCTGTTGAAACGCAGCTTATGATACGCAATAATAATTGGGCAACACTGAATACCAAAAACACACCTCCCTGTACGTGCTATGTTGACAAACACTGCTTTCCAAATTGTTAACAACGATCCTTACAGAATAATACTGAACGAAATGGTCAAGAATTTTAATCTTCTGGTACCTGGCTTATCCTATTAAACAACAAGTTCAAAGCTAGATCTTTCACCTGAGGTATAAATTTCTATAAAAATATTTCTTATCACTGTAAAACTTATGAAAAATAAACTTGGTGAACCTATATTTGTGCTAGTTATTTTAATATTATAAAAATGATATTACATATACACAAAAAAAATATATACACAAAATAAAGCTTTACTTGGTAGTGAATCTAGTTGTATTTACTTGTAAAAGCACAATTTATGAAGCCACGCCTAGAAGCTATGAGGATTCTGGTTCAAACCAGTCTATCACTTAGCATTCCATCTCAAGGAGCGACGTCACTTGAGAGAAATTTAGCCGAGACACTGAAACGGCTTTGCGCTACAACAATTTATTTCCACTTTTGTTTGCTTTTATAAAATGTTTATATCTCAATAAAATCCTAAAGCACCCCCCCCCCCAAAAAAAAAAGAAGAAATTTGTCTGAATTGCAGAATGGCCTAACCAAATTCTGTTTTAAGCCTAGTAGGATATTTAAGGAGTTCAGACCCTAATCTTCCTCGGTATGATTTAATAAAGTCAAAGAGAAGGTATTACTTTATTCAACACATCAAAAATCTCAAATACACGGGCATTTGCGCTTTGCAGAATTAATTTTGTAACCTAACTATAGAAAATGTATTTGTAAAAACCTCTAGGCTACAAAGTGACCTTTGGGTTCATTGAATGCTTCAGTTTCATTTCCCTGGACACATTTCCCTGGGCGATCCATTAAATACTTTGGGCATATCTTTTATATTAAAGCTGCTTTTTATGACAAGAAAAACAAAAACAAAATAATACCTGAAACTCAGTTTTCCTCTGTGATAATCTAAGTGACCATAAACGTACTTCCCCTCTCGATAATCAAATGATTCGCCATCATCAATGTAAAGAGTGCCACTAGCTTTACCCTCCTCATCCAAAGCTACTACTAAGGTGTACGGATCATGCTGCATCAAAACTGAGGAGCGGCGGGGACGTAGCTTTTTGGGTATGATTGAACCACCACGTTGAAATACTGGTATCTAAAGGGATAATCAAAAATTTTATTTAACTGATGGTGACATGACATTTTTATATCTCATATGTTTAGTGTATGTAATCTCATTATTATGATTCTTTCATTTGTGCTCTAATTCAAGCCAACAAATATATTGTCTTTTTCTTCTTATTTCTACTTATGGAGCACTAAACTGCAACGTAAGGCGCCGAACCCTTACTCGGTTAAAAACAAACAAAACAGGTCAATCACCAAAAATGAGGAGTGACGGTGATGCAGCTTTATAGGCATGATTTTACCACCATATTGAAACGCTGATGCCTAACACAACCTAAAATATTATTGTATCGATGACGATGAGACATTTCTATATATCATATGTTTTAGGGTATATAATCTCATAAGATCATTATAAATCTCATTGTGGTACATAATTCTTTCATTCATACTCTTATTACAGGTTTATGGGAATTCTTGTCTTATTTCTATTTGTAAAGCATTAATCTTGGATGTAGCCTTAGCGCCCTTCGCCTCGCGGCAATATTATATATATATATATATATATATATATATATATATATATATATATATATATATATATATATATATATATATATATATATTAACGGTTCTCCACTATGCATTTTTAGATAACTAATGGCCCGTGGCCGTATCTATATCCTCAGAAAAGGATCTGATAATCCTCACGAGGGTATGGGACTGGTATCTTGCGACACCTATACTGAAGATCTACAGGCAGAATTGCCACTTGTCAACCCTTGTCTAGTTGACTCAAGCCAAATCACAACATTATCTTAAAATTTTTACTGAAAGGCTGAACACTGAGGAAACTTTGACCCAAAGCCTGTCTAATTAGTAAGCTTTGGGACTCGATTTTGTCTTTTCTAACATCAAAAGGATTTAAGTAAGTAAAATTTACAAAAACTAGCTAAGAAGGAATTGCCAAAATGCTTTAGTGTTAGTAAATATGAAATTGAGCACTATACATCCTAAATACTTGAGCTTATATATTGTTTTCTAGTCCTGGATATAAACAACCGGGTCAGTCAAACAAGCTGGTAGTTGACAGCAAATTTTTTTTTAAAATAAAACATGTTTTTTTTATGATAACCTGTTTTTTTTTGTTTTTAATTCGAATATAGTCTACTGGCCCATAAAGTATACATTTATCAGTGTGTCTACATTAAATAAATAAAAAAAGAAAAAAACAAAAGAAAACATGAACGATTTTGAATATATTTCTGCTAAGATGGTAACTGATTTTTATAAAAATTCAAATATAGTTTAACGGGCAACAAAACACAAATCTAAAACAGAGATGTCTTGGGTCACAGATACAATTTTCGATCTGTGTGGCCAAAAACGAAAGGTTTGCAACAAGGAAGACCGGGAAGGCAGGGATAGCTATAAGCGGACACAGCAGATTGTAAAAAAAAAATATCCGAGCAGCCCTTCACACGAGCAGAGACTACATACGGGAGAAATGCGAATCCTGCGACAACGACTTTAAATTGGGAAATAGTCACAGGAGGCACAAAACATTCAACGAGTTTTCCACGAAAAAATCTGCCACTGTGACTAACGTCCTGGATAAGGACGGTAGTCTCCTGAGTAACAGTGAGGCTATTAAAGACAGATGGAAAAGTCACTTTGAACATAAATTGAATCCGCTATTTACCTGCAACCCTCATGTGATATTAGGATTTCCCAAACTGGAGAGACCCTAGTCCTTCGCCTTTACTAAGCAAGATAAAAGGGGTCACTCACAATCTCATGAACAACAGAGCTCCAGGCCCCGCCGAACTGCTCTAAGTTGGATCTCCTCTCCTGGAGGATATACTACATAAAGTAGTAGTTGCCGTGTTGTCGACCAGCGACTTCCCAAAAATATGGGCGATGACGATTATTGTACCGCTTCACAAGAAAAGTCCTAAAACTGACTGCGAAAACTATCGGCCCATTAGCCTTACAAGTCACCCAGCTCAAATCATAACAAGGATTCTTCTAAACCGAATCAGAGCAATAGCATATCATCAGCGACTATCAGGCTTGTTTCTGCCATGCACGGTCTAGAAAGGAGATTTTTGTAGAAAGGCAAATGGTAGAAAAGTGCCTTGAATATGGCAAAGAAACTCTCCAATAATTACTGATGTCCAGCATGACTTCGATCTAGTACGGCAAGATGGATTGTGGCATATACTGGCCCACTATGGTGTTCCCGAAGATATGGTGAACATAATCAAAAACATGTACGAAAATTATCTTAGTTGCATTCAGACCTCAGAGGGTCACACAGAAGATTTTTTAACAACTTCAGACGTCCTGCAAGGCTGTATTCTTTCTCCACAACTTTTCAACCTTTTTTTGCGCGCCATATCCTACTGACCATGCTTGAGAACCATGTTGGAGTAACCATTAACGGAGTTAACAGCAACACACTAGCTTATGCCGACGGCCTCAATAAGCTAGTAAAAACCGAGTCCATTCTGCGACCCAAGCCTCCAAACTTGTATTTACATCAAATAGCTTCGGCATGCGAATAAACCACAAGAAGACAAAAATTATGCGCATCACAGAAGACTTGAACCCATCCCCCATTCATATCGTAGTAAGTGGCGAAGAAATCAAATCGGTAACCAAGTGCGTGTACCCATGGAGTCTCTAAGGATCAGACAATACCTATTCCGATGACATAAAACGAAGACTCGCCCTGTGTGCGAGCTTCAAGAGCATGCTTCCCCTTTTCGAAAATAAACACCTATCAAGGCAATTGAACATCCAACTCTTTCACTCGCTTATCATCTCTGTTGCTATGTATGCCTGCGAAACGTGGACCCTAAAAGTCGAGAAAGAACACAAAATTTTGGCCTTTGAGACTAAATGTCTAAGCTGATGCAACATATCTAGACAGATTCTCCAACGACCTTCGAAGGCAACTGAAGCAAAAAACTACAATCCTCCAGAAAGTGCGATTAAAGCAACTCAGAGGGCTGGATCAAATACACCGAATGGAAAAAATCACGCCTTCCAAAAATTACCGTTGAAAGAAGGTTCCACGGTAGCCAACAACCTGGAAGACATAGGAAGACATGGCAAGATAACTTCGGAGGTGACCTCCTATATCTTCTCAAAGAAGGTGAAAGCCGAGCATCATATAAGAAACTGATCTATGAACGTGTGAAGGAGATGGCCCCAATACGACCCATGAGGACGTTCGGGACATAAATAAAAAATGTATTAATAATTTACATTTTATTAACACTTACTTCTAGTTAGTCTAGTATCATACTTAGTTTTCAAGTTGTTTCAGTAGGGAAGAAGAATGTGACAGTGAAAGAACGAATGGAGGCATTTCAGTCTACAATCCCGTAAGTTTATATAGTCCCAACTCAAAGAAATTAGATGAAGCTGAGTAAAATCCTCCTCACAAGTAACGAAGAAAGAAGCAAGATCATTAGTTAAAAGCATATTTTGGAAAATTTTAGTTTTAGATGTCTGATTTTTGGTATGACATGCATGCCAAACAGGGTTAGCGTATTCTAGGACAGGTCGAGCATAAGATCAGTAAATTGTTCTTAAACAAAACATGACAATCCTAAACTTTTTAAGTTGAGAAATTGATTTTAACAAAATATAACGGATAGGGGCGTCGATTCACGAAAATTCAGTGGGGACAAACTGTATATTTTTAAATCTAGGGGGTGGGGAGCAAATTTGCCAGTTTGAAAATAACAAAAAATAGACGTTTTTCAATGAAAATACTCCCTTCCACCAGAAAAGGAATTTTTCAAAATTTAAGGTGACAAAAAAATCTAGTGGTAGCCCATGTCCCCGCTCCCCCTCCTCCCCCCAGTTTACAACACTGCTAACGGATTTAACCATTTTAAATACGCAAGATATTTGTGGTAACTATCCTGCCAAACATGGAAGAGCGCTATAGAGTCCTCGGTACTCATTTCTAAGTCAGTGCAGCCATTGGTAACAGCTGGTATATAGTGCAGTAATTTATTATTGGTAATAATAAATGGAAGAAAATAATACGAGGGCATTTTTCTCCTCCTTATATGTGTACGTAAATATGTATGCTTTTGATAAAGATAAAGAAAGCATACAGGCAAGATAAGAGCCATTAAAAATTAAGGGACGCACACTTACCATATACTGATAGAGGACTGCTCCCCCTCCCCCTCCCAGTTAGGCGTACTAGGATATAATTTATACTTTGCTTATAATAAAACACTAAAAAAAGATGACCATAGGAGAGATTCAAAATATAAACTAAATAAGCTTATTACGGGATTTATTCTAACAATGTATTTTATTATAACATGTTTTATTTTAAGTTTCTTACATATTACATAAATATATTATAAGTTTATTATTCAATTCCTTTCTATTTTGACTGAAGAGCAAATTATGTCTTAGTAAGATGGATTTTATCTCATTGTTATTATTGCTCGCTTCCAGTTTAATTGTTCATTATTTGTAAAGAAAAACTTCTCTTCTCGCGTTTTTTGAAGATAATCACTGAAGGTGATGGCTTACTGGAAAAAAAGATAAGAAAAAGCCAATCCAAAATTTTACTTACAGTAAGTTCAATAGTAATAAATTAAAAAAAAGAAATTAAGTTATTAGAAAAAAATGGCTCAATTTTTCTTGCATAAAAGTAGCAAGACTTTTGACGTGCATCTGGTTTTGATTAATTTAACCTAGGGTTATACGTAAAATTTTTTAAAATAAAAAAATTCATGTTGCTGGAATATAATTTCAAAAGACAACACAGATATACACAGTAGTATAGTAGTCACGTAATAGTGTTGTTTAGTTGCAAGAATTGTCATATTTGACCTGTTAAAAAACAACAACTGGAGTTTATGAAATGCGAGTGTCTTTCGTTTTTCATTTTGTTCTATGTATAGAGCTTGCTTTTCTTATCTTTTTATACAAGTGGTAATTTCTTTAAGCTAGTTTTTTCCTTTTTCTTTCCTGTTGATAAACGCTTCCGGAAGTGAAGCCAAAAAATCCAGACTTTTATTATTATTTGTACAAAGAAGCTTTATCTTTTACTAAATTCCCCGTCTTCTTTGAAGTTTGAGCCAATTTTCAATCTATCAATCTCATCTTCATTACAGATAGAAAGGCATTATTGTCCAACTAAGTATTTACTATTACGAGAGTTTAAGTTAACTATAAAAGTTTCAGTGTACATTACAACAACTTCATAAACCTCAACTAAAAATTAAAGATACACGGTTCCCAAGGGTCCAAAACTTCGGACCTATGATGCCCATTATACTAATTCTTTAAGTAAGCTGACTTCAAATAAGTGATAGCTGGCATCAAGTAAGCTGAAACCGTAAGTTGTTTTCAAGGAATTGCGCTAAAAGTACCGAGGACAGTGACGATGAAACCCGGTTTTATACCCGGTTCGGTGGAAACATATCCAACCACATATACCGTAAAAAATGGCAAAATCAGAATTTGATTTTATATCGGAAAAGACCTCCTACCAGACTAAAATTAAAGAAAAAAGTTGGTGAAAACTGAGCAAAAAATAAGTTAAATACGCATGGCTCTAAACAGCTTAAGAAGATGTGATTTTCTTTCAGGCCGTAGTTGTCATTGGAAATCAACGTAATGTTTAAGTTTGAATTTTTACGGAAGAGAAGCATTGTCAAAATTAACCAATTAGTATCGCTTATTTATTTTCGCGGCTCAACATGGCAACAGTGACGAAAAGGTGGTATTGCTGTATAAATTTCATAATTTTGAGACAATCAACAGAAAAGCCGAGGACAGTGACGATGAAACCCGGTTTTATACCCGGTTCGGTGGAAACATATCCAACCACATATACCGTAAAAAATGGCAAAATCAGAATTTGATTTTATATCGGAAAAGACCTCCTACCAGACTAAAACCTAAGCCTATTCAGTGTCAGAAGTGTTTCAAACTGGGACACACGACAAACAAATGCAATGAAATTCTCCAAGAGTGTAGTAATTGTAAATCTTTCCATCCTAAAGAGCTGACAACTTGCAAAAACACCCAGCCTACATGCATCAATTGCAAAGGTCCACATGAATCTACAAATAAATCAATATGCCCTGCATACAAGAAAAGAGCTCTAACACTCCAAATATCAACAGAGAAGGCCATCCCATACCCCTTTGCAGCAATGGAAGCAAATGCTGCCCAACAATACCAAATAAAGCCTGTAATGAAACCAACCAAAACCCCCAAGTCAAATGCCCCAAATGCATCAAGCACCCCATATAAAACAACATCTTCTAAGCCCACTAGCTCAAATCCCTATCAGAAGGAATCACCAAGCCAGCAAGCCTTGTTTTCCGGTGAGATGAGGCCAGCCTGGCCCTCCCTCCCAAGAAGAAACAAACCAGAAACACTACCTGGAATCAATCCCTTAACCAACAAACAGGATGCACTACCAAAAATGCAATCCCCAAATATATGCTTATTCATTCTAAACTGTAACGCAGTTCAGGCCATGAACATACATCAACTACAGAAAACAAAAATTATTGCAGAATTGGCAAAAATCTACATCCCAGATGATATGCTCATTCAAGCAAAAAAAGATCTTGCTTTACTTTTAACAAAGCTGAACATTGATACACAGTCATATGAAGAATAAATCAACAACACAACATTTATCAATACTCCAATGGAATGTAAGATCACTCACAGAAAATAAGCTAAATGAACTAATATCATTTATGAATAATAATTCCATTAATATTGCTTGCCTCCAGGAAACTCATTTAACCCAAAATCAACAAATTAAGTCTTTGGGATACACTATCCTGAGAAAGGATAGATCTTCAGAGAGAAAAGGAGGTGGTGTAGCTTTATTAGTTAATAATAATATAAAATTTTGTGGCATCAATTTTCCAGATTTTGAAAATGATGTTGATGTAATTGGTATAAGTGTTTGGCTGAATAATTTAAAAACCTACATAATAAGCTTTTATAACCCTAATGGCCAAACTTCAGATGCCAAGGATTTCTTTAATTATATAAATAATTCTAATATGTTAAAAAACATCATTATTTGTGGTGATTTCAATGCCCACAGCCTTTTGTGGGGGAATAAACCAGCAAATAAAGCTGGTAAATTTATTGAGCATATGATTTCAAATAATAATGAATTAGCTGTTGCTACCCCTCCAAACCTAAATACATATTTTAACCCCAAAAGTACCAAATTCTCCACAATTGACCTACAAATTGTGTCTTTGAATTTTTTGAACAAAATTTACATAAATAAAATTGATAGTCTGTGTACAGACCACTTTGCTATAGTTTGCTCCCTAAATGAACCTGCTGAAACTTCTTCTCTTACTTCCAAATATATCAACACTAAAGCAAATTGGTCTATTTTCCAAAATAAGCTAAATGATGAAATTACAAGTTTCACCCAAAGTTCATGCATTTCTAACACAACAGTTGACACACATGCTGAAGCCTTGACATCTTTACTAATAAATACAGCTAATCATGCTATCCCCAGGACAACACCTAAGAAAACATTCCCTAAACAAATTCCTAAAGCATGGTGGACAAAGAGTGCCTAAATAAATGGAGGATAAAAAAGGCAGCTAGGAGAGAATTCATTAAAACCCAACACCTACTACATATTTAAAAAAATTACAAGCAGAATCTAATCTAAAAAGGACTATAATAGATGCTAAATATAAATACTGGAATAATTTTGCAAATAATCTCTCCAGAGAAACGCATGAGCCAATTATACATAAAGTCATAAGCCACATATGTGGGAAAAAGACTTCTCCCAACCCACTCCTGTATGAGCTTATACATAATAATACCCATTTTGACAATAATATTGAAAAGGCTAACCTATTTGCAACTCTTTTTGTTAATAAGCTAACATCAAACAATCAAAGCAATCTGTCCACAATTCCTATGAACCCTAGTTACCAACCACTCCCAGGATCCGAGTACATAACTAATCCATTTTCAATCCAGGAATTGAATAATGCAATACATCATATTAGGTCCAAAACTAGCAGCAGCTATGACAATATACACCCTACATGGATAAAGAATCTCACACCTTCATACAAACAAGAACTGCTAAATTGTTATAATCACGCTTGGGCATCCTCTAGGTTCCCCAATATATGGAAATGTTCGTCCCTCCTACCAATCCTAAAGAAAAATAAACCAAAAGATAACCCTGAGTCTTATAGGCCCATAATGATTACACCTGTGATGGGGAAAATAATGGAGAAAATGATTTATCACAGACGCCTCTGGTTTGTTGAAAAAAATAATATGATCCCACACACTCAAACTGGATTCAGAAAATACCACTCCTCAACAGATGCTTTCATTTTGCTAACAAATGCAATAAATGAATCTTTCTCAAAAAATAATATCCTAGTGGCAGCTTTCCTTGATTTTGAAGGAGCATATGACAATGTGAACCACCAAATCCTTTTAAATAAACTTGCAAACCTTGGAGTACCTCCCAAGCTAGTATCCTTTATTAAATCCTTCATAGAAGTGCGAAGTTTCATTGTTTGTGTTGGTTCAGCCTCTTCACCCCAAAAGACAATATCCAAAGGCCTACCTCAGGGAGCAGTCCTCAGTTGCCTCCTATTTGCCCTATATCTCTGGGACATGAACCTACCCCATACGAATCTACAATATGCTGATGATCTGGTGCTATGGTCATCTGGCAACACCTTTCAGATAGCACAGTCAAATCTGCAAAAGTCACTTTTCCAGTTTGAAAAATTCTCTCAACATTCAGATTTACCCATTGCACCCACCAAGTCAAAAATAATCCAATTTCACAGGAAGCGAAACCATGTTAATGCAAAACTAACTCTAAATAAAACAACTATTCCAGAAGATAATAATATTAATTACCTAGGTCTCATGCTTGACCAAAAACTTAATTTCCACCTCCACAGTTCAAACACAATAAAAAAATGTTATAGAAAAGCAAATATACTAAAAAGACTTCTTTCCTCACCCTGGGGTTGTAAGGAGAAAACCTTACTCCAGTTTTATAAATCACCGATCAGACCCCATATTGACGAGGGGCTCATTGTCTATGGTGCATGTGCAAAGACCCAGATGCAAAAAATTGAAACAACACAAAATGATATAATACGTCTCATATTTGGTCTTAGCAAACCCACAAGCACCAAGTTTCTGCTTATGGAGAGTGGATTAACAACAATAAGGGAGAGACGTAGCTTACTCTTGATAAAACATCTTACAAAAATTGAATCAAATAGCTCACACACATTACATAATTGGTTAAGAAATCCAGCCATGTATAGAGGTATTGCAGATGAGTATGCCAATATTCAAAAGAAGTTCCCTGTACCAGCAAAGTCTATTGCACCTACTTTCCCCCAATCCCCTCCATGGAATTGGTCATTTCCCATAATAAATACTGAATTTTCAAAATGGAATAAAGATTAAACCCCCATTGCTTTTGTCCAGAAAAAATTTGCAGAACTTAATACAATTGCCTATAAAAATCACTTCCAAATATTTGTTGATGGGTCAAAAATGAATGAGAAGGATGCAAGTGGTGTTTTCCTTCCTCACCTGAAAATTGCAATGGGTGAGAGATTATTTAATAATTTATCTATAATGTCTGCTGAGTTAAATGCCATAATCATGGCATTAGAACACCTTAAGCAAAACCAATCTTTGATTGATAATTCGAATAATATTATCATTTATTCCGAATCTTTATCAAGCCTTGAGTTGCTGGCCTCAGCTCCTCAATATAAGTTGGACATTGACACTTATCATTGTCTCAGTATTATTGATAATCTTGCTTCAAGTGGCATAAAAACTTACTTTCAGTACATTCCTAGCCACTCTGGCATAAGTGGTGATCATCAGGTTGATGAAATAGCAAAAAATGCTATAAATATTGACCAGCCAAGTGGGAGACCAATCCCAATTAGAGATATTTACCGATGGAGGCTATCAGATATTAATTTTAATAAGATTAATCCTATCCTTTCCCCCTTTCCCAATAAGTATCTTTCTAAAATTTATCATAGAATTCGTTCTGGAACAAATGGACTAAATTTCCTTGCATTCTCATATAAGCTTTCTAATTCAAGTGGTTCAATTCCCCTGTCCCCTCTTTGCAGGCATTGTAATATGAATATTGAAACAATTGACCATTGCCTATTTGAATGTAATATGCTGACGTCTGCACAACATACCTTGCTTTCTAAACTGTTAAAATACTTCAAACACCACAAAATCCCACTATCAGCCAAGAGCCTAGCCAACTATACCTGCACACAGAGTATAGAAATCGACATCTATCATCTTATATTTGAACTCCTAGAGTCGAAAGATCTGCTGAAAGATATCTGAATATATCTAATAAATATGAGGCAATCAAGCCAGTAGCTCTGTAGCCCACAGAGTGAAGCAAAAGGAAAAGGGCTAAATAGTGTTACTGAAAAGCCCGCCTGCTGTTAAATAGAAGAAGAAGAAGAAGAAGCCTTTTCAGGAAACCACCATTTTCAGGTATGAATAGAGGTAAAAAAATACTTTTATTTTGGTACTGTAGGTGCTTTAAGGGATTCTCTCAAAGAATGTTTGTCGCTGTCAATTGATGGTATTACGGACTAATATGTTGAGCACCACTAATGTATTCTTAGAATGAATCGATTCATACTCATTATAATCACTATGATATGTGAAAAAACATTTACCTTGTACATATCAACTTCTACTGACTTATAGCCTCTTCCAGTGAAAGTCTCGTAAGTCTCAACATCATACCATATAGTTGTTGCACTTTCATCACTTGGGAAGTATACCTTGACCGATGTAGCTTTGCTTTCAGTAACTGGACGCACAAGCAGAGAATCACCTAAAGAGAAAACAAAGTGGCTTATCCTGATTATATGGAGTGAGTAGCCTGTTACCCAAAGAGAGTGGGGAATAATAGAAGATAAATCTCAGGCACTTTAATATAAGTTCAATAGGAATTAAAAACAACAACTACCACAGACAGTCCACAACTGCCACTTATCTCAACGGTTTGGAAGATAAATAGGAGATACATCTTAGGCACTTTGACATGGGCTTAATAGGAATAAAAAAACTGCCACTGTCACCGAGAGTGCACATGTACAGATCTGCCAATAAAGACAGAGAATTCTGTTTTTCTTGAATTACATTAGCAGCAACTAATAAAAGGATTGTCAAACCTCAGGTGTTGATTTTTAGCTACATAGATGACATTTAAATGAAAAAAGTCATAATTAGAAGCAAAATGCAAAGACAATGCCACTGTCTCTACTTATAACAAGTAAGCATTAAAAAAACTTGATAATGGATAAGGCGAAAATTAGAAAATGGGGAGTTACCTAAAAGATATACATCATCCAGAGCGAACGTATCTGAGTCTTTGGGGTACTCCAGCCACAATGGTCTCATGGGTGGGATACCGGTCTTTTCATTTTCATAAAATAGGGTATACCAGTAAGGTAACAAGGTATATCGTTGCCTAATTGCTTGTCTAATAATGTCCTTGGTTGTTTCATCATATAGGTATGGCTCCCGGCGTCTTGTTTGCTCATGCGCATGGGCTCTGAAAAATGGTTGATATGCGCCAGCCTGAAAAAAGATATTCTATATTTTGGAGGGGGAATCATTAAAAACCACCAGTTTATAATTGCGTCAACAACGAAACAAAAACAACAACAACAACAAAACCCTACAAGTCTCCTGTTAAAAAGATTAGTGAATGCATTTGACAGCGCAAATATAAAAGTTAGGATAAAAATACAACAGTATTTTTTATTTGACTGTAATTGCGTTATGCACAAAATACATGAAAACAACCTTCAAACATCTACCAGAAGCTTTCTTTTTTCTCAAAAATAAATTATCATTTCAAATACTTGAAACATCATTTAAAAAGTATTACTAATATCTTTTTATAGAAAATACATTTTGTTCATAAAGCTACTAAGAGCTCGAGTTAATTAGGAAAAGTCAAGAAAAAGATTTTTTTTCAATTTTGCACCAATATTGACCAAATACCTAACCTGTATAGAGTAACTATTCTGAAAAGTAGATAGGTTCAATATAAGTCACCTATATTTCTGGCAATAGTGTGCCACATTCAAAACTCAAGAGTAAAAAAAACTCTTTTTTTAAGGATGTCTCTGGATTATAGCTTGCTTCTGACGGCACATTCGATATCAAGTAAAAGTGCCATACAGTTTGACAGTATTAACACTTTGTCTTTGATATATTTTTTTTCATTTAAGATGTTTGAATTGTTTAGAAGCCAGATTGGTTATCCATAAATCCAGAGCTAAGAAAATACAAAAGGAAAATTCATTGCTGGTTTTGATCTAAACATCCAAATCATTTGGAAAAGAATATTTCAGATTAGCTGAAATAAAATAAAAATAACCTTTATTATTAGAAAACATTTGATATTGATATTTTCTGCTCAAAGAGAGGTTTGTTTCGGTAACTATGGTTAAATTTATTTAAATAATTGACAGTTTTATAAGATTCATGAGTTACTGAAGTCTGGGACACTGCAAAATAATGTTATTTGCGGAAAGTGAGTTATATATTTTGACTGGTCAGTAACGGGGGCGTCGAAGGATTTTGATCGGCTGAAAAACAAAATAAGAGTTATAACCAAGCGATTGGTGGGTGATTGTTCTATTCAGAAAGTTTTTGTTTAAACAAGCGTTGTTTATGTTAGAAGACTAGTGGCATCAATTTAAGGGAGAGGAGGTCAGAGGCCCCTGGAAATGGCCTAGTTTCCCCCCCCCCCCCGCCAGATTTTAGAGATTTCTTCTTTGATGGATACTTTCATTGAAAAATACTTTTTTTTTGTAGTTTCATAATTAATTTGAAAAAAATGACAAATGCCCCCTCCCTTAGATTTGGAAAAATATATTTTTCCTTATAAATTTTTGGAAAATTGACGTCACTATAAACGTCATGGCCAATTTACTTTGGGACTTAACACCCCCAGAACTTGACAACATGTCTTCGGTGTAAGCAGTAAAAAATAGCAAATAGTTTAGCAAGGGCCTTTCATCAAAGAAATAAAATCGATTGCTTTCCAAGAGCTAGCTTGATCACAATCTACAAGAGCCTTAACTATAGGATCGAGTCCTAGCCATAGCTAGAGGAATGTAGGCTAAAAGTTACATTGATCCTAACCGCCAATAGAATCCTAAATCCGTTACGTTCAACTGATATCAGGTCATATCCTGCGTCCAATAAGCTTATTCAAATAAGATCTTTATTGATTCTGGGCGTTCAATAGGCAGTCGGAATTATTGAATTGTATTCAAAATCATTTATTGAAACATATTGCGATTAATTCTTTGCTTATTGTGATTTAGAGCTCAGCAAGCTGCATTTCATTCTTTTACAGAGAAAAGTCTTGTTATATTTATCTATTAGAATAATATTTTCGGTTAGGTTCAAAGACACTAAGGGCTTGAAAGATTTTATTTTCTTTTTTTTTGCAAAAGATTCATTTTGACGTTCAAGCCGCGTTCGAAAGTGCACATTGATTACGCTTATTGAACAAATTATTGCAACTAATTGCAATAGGCTTTTTTGAATGCCGGGATTAACTCCGCCTGTAAGTAATTTCAGCATGTCCAAAGCTTGGATAAAGGAGGAGGATTTTCTGGTTGTCTAGCAACCTGTCCTTAGAAAAATTTATGCTATAGAGCATCCAAGTCGCTCCTTAGTCGCTCCTGAGCGACTAAGTTTTAGAATACCAAAAAAACAGTGTTTATATTATTTTTCAAGATACTTGATTTCAACATTCAAATAGTATTAATAAATAACTAATGAAAAAACTCAAAGAAAGCTTAAATAATTTTCACTCTAAATAAATTAGTAATCATATGAACTTATTTGAGCAATGCAACACCGGAAGGGAGACGGAGGCACAACAACTTTTTCCTTTGAGGGGCGGGGGGTTCAAGCAACCTAGATTCATACTTTCAAAGGAAGAATCTAAATGTTTTTGTGATGCAAGTACTATTGAGTGGGGACCCTCGCTACCCATGAGTAAAATTTCTCAACCGAGGGGCCTTTGAGGGGCGGGGGGTTCAAGCAACCTAGATTCATACTTTCAAAGGAAGAATCTAAATGTTTTTGTGATGCAAGTACTATTGAGTGGGGACCCTCGCTACCCATGAGTAAAATTTCTCAACCGAGGGGCCTTTGAGGGGCGGGGGGTTCAAGCAACCTAGATTCATACTTTCAAAGGAAGAATCTAAATGTTTTTGTGATGCAAGTACTATTGAGTGGGGACCCTCGCTACCCATGAGTAAAATTTCTCAACCGAGGGGCCTATGAGGGGCGGGGGGTTCAAGCAACCTAGATTCATACTTTCAAAGGAAGAATCTAAATGTTTTTGTGATGCAAGTACTATTGAGTGGGGACCCTCGCTACCCATGAGTAAAATTTCTCAACCAAATGCCATCCTGTTTATATCTTCAAAAATAATTTCTTCCTATGTTACAAAAATAAGGCTACAATATACTTACCTAATACATACAGGAAATAGACTGACAACGTTAAAAAGAGGAGTCGCGCTTTACCAGTCACGAGGAGATATTCCAACTAATTTTTTTGGTATTGGCGCTACATAGGGGGAAATTGTTACACAGAGGATCTTATTGTTTTACAGGATAAAGTAACTAACAGTGAAAAAAAAGAGCTGGATTTGGAAGACCTTGAATTTTAGTACAAATAATCATTACCTGATACCACCTAATAAGTAGGTCTGTCTCAGGATTTTTGAAAAACCCACCAACATCACCGCCAGTGAACGACATACCAGCAATACTCAGACTTAAAACCATTGGTATCGAAACTTGTAGATGGCCCCATTCAGCTCCGTTATCACCTAAACAAGAAAACATTCAAGACAAAAAAAAAAAAAAAAAAAAAAAAATTCCGAGACTAGTGCGCAGGCCATATTATAGTCGCACTTCTGGATAAAATTTAACATTACGCATATGATATAATTACGTATAGGATATACGTAATTTTTCGAGTTAAACATTGTTCAAATTTCAAGCGTAAAACTTATGATTGACGAATCAGAATAAAGATTAGAGGCACAATCGTATGAAATGAGAAACAAAAGAGGAGCTTGGAACAGGAGTTTTCTTATCTGTAAGATGAATCATGCAAAAGATCCAAGGCACCTCATTCTTAGGCAATAATTGGGAGCAAAATAGTGTTGGTCAAAGTTTTTCAATCCAGTTCCTTGACACAGATTACACAAGTTAATATTTTACATAGTTTAGTAATTCTTATTTTAGCATAATTTATTGTTTTGCTAAATAAAAGAAATACGAGCTCATGGATAGCAAAACTTGAAAGAAAAATGAGTTAGTTTTGAAATTCTCTTTTCTATTCTCTGAAAAACAAGATACTATCACGGTTGGAGTTAAGGCTTATTCTTCCTGTAAAACCAGCAGTTTTGCGACAAGCCTAAAGCTGCAACTTGTACTGGAAGGAATAGATAGTTATTTTGTTGGATTCATGAATTTCAAACCTCCGAGCTAGAATTCTGATATATTTTTTCTTTGAGAATATATATATATATATATATATATATATATATATATATATATATATATATATATATATATATATATATATATATATATATACTATAAAAGAAAAAATAACCTTTGGAAGTAACCTTAATAGAAGCATAAAATGAAAGAAAAGGCAAAAAAAGCAAAATACCCATGAAAGACCATTTGAAATTGAATTCGGTAAGATTATTTCTATGGCTAATTGTGCAGCCCATCGATTGATCCGATTTGTATCAAGGCGAATAATTCTTCTTTTGCAATGAAAAGGAATTTCTACTAAGTCATTTTTCATTATGGAACTTTCTTCTGAATTTCACACTATAAAATTCCTTCTCATTATGAAAAAAGATCAAGATATGATTTGCCAAAAAGATGAAACATGATATAAACCATTTTAAAACCACTTAAGAAATCGCAAATATTAAAAAAAAGTACAGCGAGAACATCATGAAAAATCCCTAAAATTTCAAAAAAGCAAAGAAAAAAGATGCATGATAAAATAGACATTTTCAAAGTTCAACATTGAACATCTCAAATTTCTTCTTCCGTCGTCCACCTTTGTTGACCTTAGTGAAGAAATACATTCTATTTCCAATTACACACCGAATTTTACTGCGAAAAGTTTCTTTGCAGATAAAGCGAAACAATATGAGGGCAGAAGGTCTGAGGCCTCATGTGTCACGACTGAAGCGACTGGAGGGAGGCGAAGCATCACTTGACTTGCGACTTTGTGAATTATGCAAGGTCTTATTAACGAAGAACCGAATATCCAAACACTAACGGATCGAAGCAAGAGAAATGCATGGACCTTTGCAAGGGTGAAAGGATATAACTGTCAACGACAGCGTGCTAAGTACTATTTCATTTGTGGGAAAGTTGAAGGCCAAAGTCCTACTCCATCAAAGCAAGAATCGAGTATCTGGGCCTGATTCGAGAAAACCACCGATCCATTTGCGAGTGGGGGGGGGGGGCAACTGCCCAAGCTGCTAAGCCTATAAGAGCGAAGCAAGCGGACAAGGCGAAAAAAAAAAAACAACCTAAAAACAGTATTTTTTTTCTTCGTGAAAAGTCTGATCTTCGTGAGTGAACGCTTTGTATCATCTGCTGTAATCATCTGATGTAACCATGACAGAGCCGATTATAATAAGCAACATATATTTTTCAAAATACCAGAGATAAAAGCCTGATATTACAGATGTTTTGTAGATCTAACCTGTCCATATAGCTCCGTATCTTTGAGATCCAGCAAAAAATGATCTTGAGAGAATAAACGGCCTCAGCTTGTTTTCCCCTCTGGCCATGAGTCCTTGGAAAGTGCTGTCAACAACGAGCATGCCGTAAATATTGTGCACATCTCTATGCTCCCAACCTCCATGATGCAATTTATCTTTGTGCATCGTGACTTCAGGTCCATTAAATACAGAAGGTTCGTTCATATCGTTCCATATGTAAACATCTTTGGTCGTACCTGAAATAACAAGAACATGTCGTTAAACTAGATTCGTAACTTAAACTTAAAAAATGCAGAATGACACTAAATTTAATGTTTTATAAAGGCTAAGTATTTCAAAAATTAAAAAAACTTTTATGTCAAAATTAACTAAAATAGATAAAAAGTAACTTCGATAATTTAATTTTTTTGTAACATATATAGACAAAATTCATTAAAAGTTAAAAAAAAAAAAAAAAAAAAACAAAAAAAACAAAAAATAAAAAAAAAAAAAAAACGGAGTTTGATTTCTACGATGAGACTATACGAAAGCGTTTCCGTGACAATCCAAACAGAAGAATAAGTAACAAAAAGGAACATAAAAAGGGGATAAGCTTTCAACGCCAATTTTTGAATTCTTGCCAATTACTAAAATAGTTGCTATTGTGTAAAGAGGACTCGGGTACAAATTATGAAAACGTATTGAAACAATATAGGTTTCGTGAGTTTTACAAGCAAATAGGAACATTTAATCTCGAATAATTTTTTTTTAACAGTACACCAAGTAGTAGAATCCGAACCCTTCAAACATAAAAGAGAAAACCTGGACTCAGATTGTTCTGTGGTAATGATTTGCACTTCTATTGCAACGCCATCTTCAGTTTTGCACGCGCCCACTGGCCAAAATTCCCAGCATATTTAGCCGTACAATGGTCCGATCAATTCAAAATAGTTAGTGCAAGCACCCTCAAATCTCAAAGGCTTAATTGGAAAAGTAACAAAGGCACAATAGTAGCAAGAATTATGTTTCTGTAGGATAAAAACACTTTTTGGGCAATATTTTCTTGAATAGTCAATCAAACTACCACAGCAAGCCATAAGAAAAGAACAGAAAGATGCTTTGCACGTCCGTCAGTGCTGTGGTATCTAATATCCACTGAAATAGAAAAAATTTCCCCTCTAGCCACCCTTAACAATTGAAACAGCTATTTAATTTAACAATACTTGACCCAAATTGTAGTCCCCACACCAAACTACGGGGCAAAATGATGATCTTTACAGATAAATTTTAGCACACGCACGATGATATAATTGTTTTTGTATTATAATTCTTGCATTATTGGCAAATATATTTCAATATTCAAAAGGTTTCTTTTTAGTTCTGTCCTACATTACTATCTTTTGTCCTGGACTTGTTTGTACTGTTGTCTGAAATGCGATTGCGTCATTTTGGCCACCATTAAACTTGCTTGTTCAGAGTGGTTGCAGTTGTGGTAGGATCCAGTCACGCCCAAAAAGCAAAAGTTTTACCATATTTTTTTAAGCATATGATGCATACTACCATGGCCATATCTATCTTGGAATAAATAAAAATAGTTTAAAAACAAACTGAATCGATCTGCTTTCCCAAGTTTTTAGCTTGGATTAAAATAAACATATACATTTAATTAAATTCTAGATTTTAGTCAACAAAAATTAAGGTTCTTCTCAACTTTTCTTTTTTCTCCCAAGGAGTGCTTAACTTTCGGTGGTGCAATCAGTTCTAATTTCAACTAAAATCCATGTTGCCCCCCACCCCAACAGGTCACCTTCTCCAAGTCAAATTCTAGTTTGTGTGGGTAACAATTAGCCACGTCTTGATGCCTACTGAAAAATACTTGATTTTCAATTCAAAATCAACGGAATTTATCTCTTTTATTTTTTCTCGAACACCACATATGCCGAAACCACATATCAATAAAAGCAACAAAACACAGGAATTGAAAAACCAAATTTGAAAAATGTACTTGTCCAAATTATAAAATAAAACAATATCAAATTTATTTTCTCAGTTTATATTACCTTAGTTAGTAACTACAATTGAATTTTATTTTTTAATTTCTTTTCGGTACCTGTTAAGAATCCGGTAAACACGCGGGAAAGACTGCATCGAAATCTCAAAGATGCTTAATGAAAAACAGGTTTTCGCTGCATAGTGAGGTAATGCTCACTCCGAGACAAAGATTTAAACTTTAGTTTTTTGGGGTCGAAAGGGTCAAAAAAGGTACCTAGTTTAGGTTGCGTATTTAATATATGCTATGTTTTAACACCCCCCCCCCCCTATTGTGCAAACATATAGCCCAAATTTGTTTCTGAGCTATTATATTTTCATCCTATTTTGTTTTATTTCATTAGCATTTCTTTTTTCTTCCAAGGAGTGCTTAACTTTAGGAGGCGCAATCAGTTCTAATTTCAACCAAAATCCATGTTAAAGTACCAGAATTTTCCGTCGCGTCAGTTTCTTATACTTTTTTTAATCAGTCTCTGACAATTATTCTATGATAATTCCTCGATCGCTTCTTCAACACCAATTTTCAAATACTATTTATTTATCCCTCCTTCTGAGGAGATCCTGAGCATGGTACGAGTCCATCCACACTTATTACCTTCACCAGGAGACACGTAGGCAGAACCAAAGAATAGAGGGCATTGATAAGAGAGGAATCTTAGTCGCATTGACAGACACCTACTCTACCATGTCTTGGACAGAAGAGTTGAACCAAGAGATAAAAGCAGTGACAATCCCAGGAAAAACGGATCCACCACCTCCTTGCCACGTAGTTAAATAGAAATATTTTACTTTTTTTATTATTATTATTCGTAATGCATCGCGTTAAATTTGAAAACAACTTCCCATACGTCCATTGAAATATTCACCAACTATTGATTATGAGGTAAAACATAAAATCCTGGAATGCAGTTTTAACTGTGAGGTTGTCTGCTCAAAGTTTTTACTGAGGAAGAGCTGAAAGTGGAAGAAATTGAAGAAAAGATAAGAGCTTTAAATTGAATTTCATACAACTGAGGTAAGTATAGGCAAATGGAAATGGCAGGACTGATTGTTATTTCAGTTGAATCATAGGCAGCGCCCTAGCGCTGCCTAAGTAAAGAAAGATGAGGCCACAATGTGTTTTTTTTTCTCCATACCCGGGAACTTCGTATCGAATAAGTTGTCATAGAAACTACGAAAATGATTCATTCGATTGGAAATTGGAGTGGCTAGTGCCCTTTTTAATAGTCGAAAGTGATTGGAGGGCAACTAGCCCACCCCCCCAACACCCAACAAACACATCCAAACAAAATTTTGAGATAGCCATTTTGTTCAGAGTAATTGATTTCCAGATAGAAAATACGTTTCTGAGGAGGACACTCCCCAACAACCCTCAGGGCAAGGGTTTTAAGTTAAGCCCAGGGAGCATATAAGATTTTCATAGAAGGCGTTGTCGTAGAAACTTCAAAAAAATCTAATTCTGTTTGAAATTCAACGGGATAGTGTCATTTTTAATAGTTAGAAGTGTTTGGAAAACATCAAGCCCCCCCCCACGCCCATTCGTCCCCCAAACAGCTCCACGAAGAAGTTCGAGATAGCCATTTTGTTCAGCGTAGTTGATTTCCAGATAGAAAATATATTTTTCAGGAAGACACTTCGCCACAACCTTCAGGGCACGGATTATAAGTTATGCCCTGGCGGCATATAAGGTTTTTTATTGAAATCTTTGTCGTAGAAGATTGAAAAAGGGCTCATTCGATTTGAAATTCAAAGGGCTAGTACCCTTTTTAATAGTCGAAAGTGATTAGAAGGCAACTAACCCCCCTCTCACGCCCACCTTTTCCCCAAACACATCCAATCAAAATTTTTAGATAGCCATTTTATTCAGCGTAGTTGAAAGTTTTGGAAATTAGGTCTTTAAGGATGACAACCACTCCCCCCCACAGCCCTCAGGGCAAGGGTTATAAGTTATGCCCTGGGGACATATAAAATTTTTAATAAAAGGCAACTAGCCCCCCCCCCCCGCCCATCATCCCCCCAAACGCATCCAATATAAATTTTGAGATAACCATTTTATTTAGCGTAGTTGATTTGCAGATAGAAAATATGTTTTTGAGGAGGACATTCCCCCAGAGCCCTCAGGGCAAAGTTTTTAAGTTATGTCCTGGGGGCATATAAGGTTTTATAGAAGGCGTTGTCGTAGAAACTTCAAAACAGGCTCATTTGATTGGAAATTCAAAGGGCTAGTGCTCTTTTTAATAATCGAAAGTGATTGGAGGGCACCTAGCCCCCCCCCCACACCCATCATTCCCCCAAGCACATCAAATCAAAATTTTTAGATAGCCATTTTGTTCAGCGTAGGATAGTTGATTCCCAGATAGAAAATATGTTTTTGAGGAGGATACTCCCCCACAATCGTCAGGGCAAGGGTTTTAAGTTATGCCCTGGGGGCATATAAGGTTTTTATAGAAGGCGTTGTCATAGAAACTTCAAAACAGAATCATTCTATTGAAAATTCAAAGGGCTCGTGCCCTTTTTAACAGTCGAAAGTTATCTAAGGGCCACTATCAACCCCCCCCCCCCCCACGCTCATCATTCCCCCAAGCACATCCAATCAAAATTTTGAGATAGCCATTTTGTTCAGCGTAGGCTAGTTGATTTCCTGATAGAAAATATATTTTTGAGGAGGATACTCCCCCACAATCCTCAGGGCAAGGATTTTAAGTTATGCCCTGGAGGCATATAAGGTTTTTATAGAAGGCGTCGTCGTAGAAGCTTCAAAGGGGGCTCCTTCGATTGGAAATTCAAAGGGTTAGTGCCCTTTTTAATAGTCGAAAGTGATTGGAGGGCACCTAGCCCCCCCCACGCCCATCATTCCCCCACGCACATCCACGCCCAATTTTGAGATAGCCATTTTGTTCAGCGTAGGCTAGATGATTTCCTGATAGAAAATGTTTTTGAGGAGGATACTCCCCCACAACCCTCAGAGCAAGGGTTTTAAGTTATGCCCTGGGGGCATATAAGGTTTTTATAGAAGGCGTTGTCGTACAAACTTCAAATCAGACTAATTCGATTCTAAATTCAAAGGGCTAGGGTCCTTTCTAACAGTCGAAAATCATTGAAGGGAACTTAGCCCCCCCCCCCACACACCTATCCTTCCCCAAAACAAACCCAATAAAAATTTTGAGATAGCCATTTTGTTCAGCGTAGTTGATTTCCAGATAGAAAATATGTTTTTGAGGAGGACAACCGCCACAATCCTCAGGGCAAGGCTTTTAACTTATGCCCTGTGGGCATAAAAGGTTTTTATAGAAGGCGTTGTCGTAAAAACTTCAAAACAGGCTCATTCGATTGGAAATTTCAAAGGGCTAGTGCCCTTTTTAATGGTATAATGTGATTGGAGGGCAACTAGCCCCCCCCCCCCCTATCCCATCAAAATTTTGAGATATCCAATTCGTTCAGCGTAGGCTAGTTGATTTCTAGACAGAAAATATGTTTTTGAGGAGGACACACCCCCACAACCCTCAGGGCAAGGGTTTTAAGTTATGCCCTGGAGGCATATAAGGTTTTTATAGAAGGTGTCGTCGTAGAAGCTTCAAAGGGGGCTCCTTCGATTGGAAATTCAAAGGGCTAGTGCCCTTTTTAATAGTAGAAAGTGATTGGAGGGTAACTAGCCCCCCCCCACGCCCATTATTCTCCCAAACACATACATTCAAAATTTTGAGACAGCCATTTAGTTCAGCGTAGTTGATTTCCAGATAGAAAGTTTGTTTTTGAGGAGGACACTCCCCCACAACCCTCAGGGCAAGGGTTTTAAGTTATGCCCTGGGGGCATATACGGTTTTTATAGAAGGTGTTGTCGTTGAAACTTCAAAAAAAGCTCATTCAATTGGCAATTCATAGGGCTAGTGCCATTTTTAATAGTCGAAAGTGATTGGAGGGCAACTAGCCCCCCCCCACGCCTATCATTCCCCCAAACACATCCAATCAAATTTTGAGATAGCCATTATGTTCAGCGTAGTTGATTTCCAGATAGAAAATATGTTTTTGAGGAGGATACTCCCCACAGCCCTCAGGGCAAGGGTTTTAAGCTATGCCCTATGGGCATTTACGGTTTTTATAGAAGGCGTTGTCGTAGAAACTTCAAAAAAGGGCTTATTCGATTTGAAATTCAAAGGGCTAGTGCCCTTTTTACTAGTCGAAAGTGATTGGTGATATTTTTTTTTGTTGCTGTTGCTTAGACCAGGGCACTTCGTATCAAAGGAGCTGTCGTGGGAACTTCGAAAGGGGCTCATTCAATTGAAAATAGAAAGGGCTGATGCCCTTTTTAATAGTCGAAAGTGATTGGAGGGCAACTAATCCCCCATCCACTCCCACCCTCCCACGCCCACCCTCCCATTTTGTTTAAAAACTAAATGTTGCCTTAAGATTAAATCAAAATGCACTGTGTTAATGCTAATTCCCAATAAGTCATGTCAGCAGTATCCCAAGAACGACTGAAACTAAATTAAAAACTACTATTTGTGTACAGATTATTAAGAGGGTGTTTGCTGTTGATAATTGCTGAAAATTTTTTCTCCATCTTATAACTAGCAGTCCAAACTATAAAGTCTTCAGAAACAAAAACATTTTAAGCTTTCTTTTCTTTTTCCCTGAAAAAACTATGTCAATATAAAACGAACAAAAATTAATGAAAAAAACATTTTCCTCAAAATAAGTTTTTCGAAGAAAAGAAAAAAACTCCATTCAACAAAAAATGAGCAAAATAAAATCAAATAATCTACCAAGTGTGAAACTACCACAAATCAGCATCGATAAATAAATGAAACCCAAAACGAACAGAAATTACAATAAATAACCGAGTCAAACTCAAAACGACCAGAAATTAGCGAAACCCCTGTGCCTTCCCAAGGCCAGAACAAAATTTGCACTTTACTGAAAAAATACAAATGAATGTGCATTGTCAGTTTAAAATACATATACTGATATTTAGTAATCAAATTGTTAATATTGTTTGATATAGTAAAGCTATAAAATTGACAACATTTATATTTTTTCAGTAAACTGCAAATTTTCTTCTGGCCTTGGGAAGGCGTGGGGGATTTGCGCCCAACTTATGTTAATTTCTGCTCGTTTTGAGTTTGACTCGGTTATTTATTGTAATTTCTGTTCGTTTTGGGTTCCATTTATTTATCGATGCTGATTTGTGGTAGTTTCACGCTTGGTAGATTATTTTATTTTTGCTCATTTTTTGTTTAATGGAGTTCTTTACTTTTCTTTTAAAAACTTATTTTGTGGAAAGTTTATTTTAATTAATATGTTTAAAAAACGAGGGAAAAAAGGGGAAACTTGGCTGCCTCGTTTCAAAGGATATATTGCTGGTAAGTTGAAATGTGTGGAAAAAAGTTGAAACTACAAAGGTAACAGTTATTTTGATTGGACAGAGGAAAAAATAGAATGCTCCAAAAAAGAGTTGGGTAGGGAATATTTATAAAAAAGAAAACAAAACATTAAACATAGAAATAAGGTTAGGCATATTTTGTATTTACTGAAGTGGTTGAAGAATGCACCAAAATTAAATTTGTCACGTGCAAGCTGCTCATATTTAAAGATTTGTTTATACTGTAAAGGTTTTTTTCTTTTTTTTTTTTTTAATGTATGAACAGTACAAACATAGTCATTAGTTTTGGAAAGTATAGAAGTTAGGAGCAATGAGAGAAGAAGAGGTGGGATTAAATAAAAGAACTTGTAACTTTTACAGATTACATAATGAAGTCACCAGTTTAACAATACTGTGATTGAACTGAAAAAACAAACAAAAAAAAACACTCCTAGTTACGAGACTATTTTGCGGGGTAAAGAAATGAGCTATTTAACAGAGGATCTGAATAATTCAAAACCACAAAAAATAAACGAATTACGCGACTATTAAGGGGATGGGAGGGGCTCCATCAGCATGCAAACATCTAGGACTATTTCAGTAGTCTTCTTTTAAAAAAACTCATACGAAAATGGACTGAGAAATAACAAAAACAATGAATCATACTTTCCCAATTACTAGGAACGCAAATAGTAAAAGAGCATCACAAGAAACTAGCAAACCCAGGTAACGATAAGAACATATTGATGGAAAAAATCTAAAAGACAACATGCAACAAAAGTAACTATTTTTAATAAAAAAGAAGTACCATGATACTTATCGAAAGCGTATTGCTTGTTCCAATATTCTCGCACTGCTGGGTTGAAAAAGTCTGGATAACTAGAAGACCCTGGCCAACACCAACCTGAAACATAATACCAAAATTTGCATGGAAATCCATTCTATATCATTTCAAGGGACAATTCTGGTAAGTAAGGATTAGGCCAAAACAAAGCACGATTTTAGTGCTTAGAGGGTCTAAGGATTACATCTTTCAAAAAGAAGGTAGCTCACTAGACCGTATTTTGTTGTATAATAGACCAAATCATTCTTAGTCAGGTGCTTTTTACTCAAACAAAAAACATGTGATTTCTCATAAATAACACTCACCATCGTATTAAATTTTTCTCTCTCCCCAAAGACACAATAATGAGGCTTGTTCTATCT